>NC_040036.1:23564153-23640665 GCF_003713205.1 Coffea eugenioides
TAGATGTGTAATTTTACTTGTATGAATAGTCTTTGTTTGTCTGTGAGTATCTTACACAAGGTGATCTACGAGATACAATCAGTTTACAAAAATGTACATCATGTTAGGTGTTAGTTACTTGACTATGTATATATATAAAAGAGAGATTAGATATAACGCAGAAAAAAGTAATTACATGAGTTGGAATGTATTATACAAACTTTGGTATAGTTGATATTAAAATTTCTCTGTTGAGGGTACACGTTGTTAGTGGATATGGAGTAGTGCTATATGTTATGTACGCTTACATGGTCATAAATTTACAGAAGTTTGTCCATCGTTTAAATTTGTAATTGGTTGTTAGCCCTTACACACTGTCACATGCATACACATAATGTAAGAATGAATTTAATATATAGTTGTTAATTGGTTACATAGAGTTCATATAGGCATACAAATTGGGGTTTGATTAGCTATACTCTGTATATAATTGTTAACACATTATATCGTATTCACCTTATTTTGCAGCATGTCATGGGCAAAGATAGTGTCTTTTGACAAATTAATGGATATCAATCAATACTGGTGAAGCAAAGACATTAGGTATGTTTAGCCTATTTTACGATATGTTTAAGGAAATAAAGATTTTTATTTCACAAATTGGTGAAAATTAGTTACATTTGGGGTGTGTTTGTTTGAATGTAAAATGTTTTCCTGAAAATGTTTTCCAAATTTTCCTGTGTTTGGTAATCATTTTATCTTGGAAAAAGATTTATGTGGGGAATATATTTTACTTCACTTGGTGGAAAATAACTTCATCTTTTGACTTACTGAAGTTATTTTCCTTCATTAAAACGAGCGGCTCTTGCACTTCACAATAGAGCTCCCTACCCACATTCTAACAAAAACAAACAAAGCCTTTGCGGCTAAAGATACAGAGAGTGGGCAATGAAGATTGGAGAGACTTAGAAATCACCAACAATATGATCATTTCTGATGGCAGCCATCTCCAACTCTGGCAAGGTGCCTTGGGTGAGATTCTTATTTAGGGCTTTGTCTTGAATATATTTTTATTTTTTCCAAAAAAATCTGATAAAATCGGTTGTTCCAATCTAGGATTCTATCGATTTTTTTTTAATTTTGTTGCTATAATTCTTGAGAATTGTGGCACTAGTTTCACAGAGGAATTTGGATTTTTTTTTAAAGATGTTTCTTTTATCTTTAGTTTTCAGTTTTCTTTTTCTATAATTATATGAAGCTCTAGGAATTCTGGTAAAATTTATTGCTCCACTCCCATTTTCTGACGATTCTTATTGAGGTAAGGGCTTGAGCTTGCATGATTGTTTTTGTATCAATTGATTGATAGATTAAGAAACTTCAGTAGTTTTTTTGTAAATTATCAATCAATTGGTGTCCTTAGAGTTTGATTTTGTCTTTCTATTGAGAAATTTGTTGTTAAATGTATATGGCTGTTATTGATTTCTCTGAGCGATATGAATACTGAATGTTGGGATTTCTTGTCTAGAGAATTTAAATTTTAGGATTTATGTTTTGGGATTGGGGTAAAGGTTAAGTTGTTAAGACGTTCGCAAGGTGAGGTTCTCTAGTATCTTAAATATTCATTCAGTTGCGCATATACTCTTCTGGGATTAGGGAGAATAAAGAAGAGAAAAGAGAGAGCGTGTGTGTCGAAAGGTAAACAATAGAAAGGAATGAAATGCTCATCATTTTGAGTCAAATCAAAGAGTTTGTTTTCTTTTCTAATCATCTAGATACTTCTATTTTCCTTTCTTTATGGCCACTGTGTTAGTGCTTCATTTTTGCGCATCTTGCATATGTATTACTTATTTATTTTAAATTGTGAATGAAACAATCAAGTGAAGATTAAGTTTGTGTGCTAATATTATGTTACTCTGATGCTTTTTTCCCCTTGTTTTAATTTTGTAGAGACATACATAAATAGTGGATTATCCTAAAAGAGACTGCAATGGAATTTTGCCGGACTTGTGGGATGTTATTGCAATATGAATTGCCGCATATGGACCGCCCTGCCAGATTCTTTTGTCCAACATGCCCATATGTATGTCACATAGATAGTAAGGTAAGTCATTATAAATCCTTGTTGAGGGTTTATTTACTGGCTATTCACAATGTCCATTGTGTCATTGCTAAGTTATCAACGCATGTGGCAGGTTAAAATAAAAAGAAAGCATCAGTTAGTTAAGAAAGAACTAGATCCTATCACGTATTAAGATATTTATTTTTCCTGTTGTGTTTCAGCATCACCTTGGAGGTGATCTACAAGTGGAAAAAAGGAGGGCTGACTGAGTACCTTGCCACTTGCCTTGGCCTTGGGAATTTGTAGGTGCAGGCCAACTGGATTTGTTCAAAGCTCTGGTCACTAAATTTTTTCCTGTAAAACGTTCACATGAACATTGGTGACGTGTTGTATAGATGTTTCCTTTTGTATCCATGATTTACTACCTAGGCAACTGATATTTTTGGGACCATTTTCCATTTGGAGATGTGATTTTCCTTTTTGTTGAGCAATATTTTATATTTTGGCTTATATTTGCCTTTGTATGTATTGAATTGTTCCAGATTTTTGATCCAACTGAGGCCAACAACATTTAAAGCAGGGATTTGAATCACTCTAGGCTTGATTAGGGTGCTTGTATGTACCAATGGTTCTAACTCTGTACCATGAATAAGATTTTTGATTCTGGAGCTGAAATCTTGGTTTATATTCCAATATAGGATTCTCTGCATTTAGGTTCTTCTCCCTTTTCAAAGGAACAACATAATGACATGATACTATACCAATAAAGAATAGTGTTCAGCTAGGTTTTTGTTTGGTTTTTAACTCTTCTTTCCCAACCAATTCATTAGTATCATTAATAATTCCATTTAAGAATTCATGGTGTAATATGAATAAATATTTTATAGAAATGATAATATGATTATAATGGATAGAAACTAAAATTAACTTCTAACGAAATGAAAGTTTTAAGAGTAGAAAAATATTTGCAACATATCAACAAACATATTAGAAAATATTTTCATTGATAAACCAAACATTGGAAAATTATGAAAAAAGGAATTTGGAAAATATTTTCACTTAATAACCAAACACTGGAAAATTATGGAGAAAGAAGTGATTTTTCAGGAAAATGACTTCAATGGAAAATATTTTCCCTTGTCCCTAGGAAAATATTTTCCATTTTGATCCAACCAAACGGACCCTTAGTTACTTATAAGTTACATACACGCTGATTGAATAAAAATTTAATTAGTCATCTATCATTAATAGTCAAACTGATATGTATTGAACAAAGTAAATAGCCTTTACAATTTGCATGAGCAGTGGCAAGATGGCACGGAAAAGGATAAAAAAGAATCCAAATGAAAAGGAAGAAATATAAAAAGTGGGAACTATTGACCTTGCAGAACCAATCCCACCATTTATAATTAGAAAGAAAAAGAAGAAATCAACTTGAGAAGAAGAAATGGAGCAAGTGAAACTCAGTTAACAGCATTGTATAACTCTTTTAATTTATTTTTATAGATTTTTGTTAGCACAATATTTGTAAATTTTCAATTTCGATTTATACAAAATGTTATGTAGTGATAGGTAAGAATCCTTGTAGATATCATTGTAATCATCGTAGATTTTTGTTCAATTTGTAGATTTGTTTGAAGCATTGTATATATCCATTAGAATTGTTGTCCATAATGTTATAACTAGAGTATTCATTTGGTTTATTTTTATATGCATCACAGTTAATAAACTTAAGGATATTTGTTCAAAGATCAATTAAATGATAGAAGTATGCCAAAATTGATATTCCAACCACGTTTTTAAGGTTTTTAGTTTGGGGTTTGATAAAAACAGAAATGAGTGACACTATGATTGAGTGTAACAAATTTACTGATGGCAATTACTACTTTTTGAGATTATAATATATTGACAACTAAAATTTTACCTAAAGCTACTATTTCCATAATAGTGGTATATGACTAGTTAAATTTGTGTTTAATCAACATGTATGTAACTTATAAATAACTAAATGTAACTAGTTTTCACCAATTTGTAAAACAAAAATTTTTATTTCCTAAAACATATCATAAAATGGACTAAACCGTTTGTAAGATGATAGCAACAAAAAGTCAATAAATACTAACATGGGGTACAACATCGGGATGTTACTAATTAGCAATAGAAATTTTTTTTTACCAATTCATAGAATCGAAGTTACTACTTTGGATATATTGTAAAACAAATCGAGCTAACAATAAAAAAAATTAACAACAAATACTACTTAAATACTAACTAGATGTACAATACTGATAAATAGAATCTAAAATTAGCAATTTAACTTTTTTTCCTCTAGTACATTGTAAAATAGATTGAACATGTGATAATGCATTAAGAACTAAATGTAAGTACATTCTAGTGAGTGTTATGAGTCTAGCATAATGAAACTATCTAATTATCCAATATAATTTCTTTGCTCCACCAGCATTGATTGAAATCCATTGATTTGTCAAAGAAGCTATCTTTGCCCTTCACATGCTACAAAATAAGGAGAAAAAGATATAATGTGTTAACAATTACATACACGGTATAGCTAATCAAACCCCAATTTGTATGCTTATATGAACTCTATGTAACCAGCAAACAATTATATGGTAAATTCATTCTTACATTATGTATATGTACGTGACAATGTGTAAGAGTTAACAACCAATTACAAATTTAAATAATAGACTAACTTTTTATAAATTTATGACCATGTAAGCATACATAACATATAGCACTGCTCCGTACCTACTAACAACGTGTACACTTCACAAAAAAATACTAATAGCATTATACCAAAGTTTCTAAAATACATTCCAACTCAGGTGGCTACTTTTTATTGCACTATATCTAATCTCACTGTTACAGATATACATAGTCAAGTAACAAACACCTAACATGATGTACATTTTTATAAACTGATTGTACCTCATAGATCACCCCGTGTAAGATACTCACAGACAAACTAGTATTACTCATACAAGTAAAATTATGCATCAATTGTAGAGAGATGCACAAGTTGATCAAATGGCTAATAACCATTCCAAAGTTATGCATACCATTGCACTACCTTTCATAGATATACACAGTCAAGTAACTAACATCTAATATGATGTACATTTTTGTAAACTGATTGTACTGATAGATCATCCCATGTAATTTGCTTATAGACAAATTAGTATTAGTCATACAAATATAATTACACACCCACTGTAGCCTGCAAAGAGATGCACAGGTGGATTAAAGCACCAATAATCATTCCAAATGTATGCATACCATTGCACTATGCATGTGGTTGCGATATACATGTGGACAAATAACTGCAAATTAGCAATATCAATAAACAAAATCTAAAATTAGCAATTTAACCTTTCTTTCCCCTAGTACATTATAAAATAGATTGAACATGTGGTAATGCACTAAGAACTAAGTGTAAATATATTCTAATGAGTGTTATGAGTTTGGCAAAATAAAAAAAAAACTATCTAATTATCCAATCTAACTTCTTTGCTCTACCACCTTTGATTGATATCCATTAATTTGTGAAAAGAAGCTGTATTTATCCTTGGTATGCTGTAAAATAAATTGAACAAGATATAATGTATTAACAATTGTATGTAGGGTATAACATATTAGATCCCAATTTGTACGCTTAT
Organism: Coffea eugenioides; assembly: GCF_003713205.1. Classification (NCBI taxonomy): domain Eukaryota; kingdom Viridiplantae; phylum Streptophyta; class Magnoliopsida; order Gentianales; family Rubiaceae; genus Coffea; species Coffea eugenioides. The sequence goes on from NC_040036.1 coordinate 23,569,869, forward strand.
ATCGATTCTATATAACCAGCGAACAACTATATAGTAAATTCATTGGGTTAGTATCAGAAACCTCCCGTGAGGTTTCTTCTAATCACATCTAGTACCCCCCATGTTTTTGAAATCACACTTAGCACCCCTGGCAATAGGATGTGACAGGTTGTCCTAATCAAAAGGTGAGAAATTACCCAAAAACCACCAACACCAGGCAAAGTTTTAAACGGGGAAATGCTGGAAAAAAATAATGAATAAGAAAAATTATTGGAAACCAGAAAATAACAAAAATGCCATTGTTTTGGCGCACAATTTGCCTATAAACACCTTACACGGGGTGATTTATGAGGTACAATCAGTTTACAAATATGTACACTATGTTAGATATTAGTTACTTGATTATGTATATCTATAAAAGGTAGTGTAATGGTACGCATAATTTGGAATGGTTATTTAGCCCTTTGATCAATTTATGCATCTCCCTATAGTAGATGTGTAATTTTGCTTGTATGAGTAGTCCTTGCTTATTTATGAGTACTTTACAAGGGGTGATGTATGATGTACGATCAGTTTACAAAAATGTACATTATGTTAGATGTTAGTTACTTGACTGTGTATATCTATAAAAGGTAGTACATGTATACGCATAAATTTCGAATGGTTATTTAGCCCTTTGATCAATTTGTGCATCTCCCTATAGTAGATATGTAATTTTACTTGTATGAGTAGTTCTTGTTTATCTGTGAGTACTTTACACAGGGTGATTTATGAGGTACAATCAGTTTACAAAAATATACATCACGTTAAGTGTTAATTACTTGACTATGTATCCATGTAAAATGGACCAAATTTGTCCTGATAATCACAAAATATTAGCTAACTTGTGGGAGCTAGATAATTATATGCTCAATTTTGAAGTTGTTACATTGCAGGGTGCTCTAAGGAGAGGAAAGCCTGGTAGAGGCATAGCTAACACGGGGATTGGCAGGGGCTGTGCTTTGGGTAATTAAGTTCAATCTGATCATCTGATCATGTACCAAAGTATATACGTTGCACATATTATTAACTTGTTTATCATGTCTTCTGTGATCTAGGATCAAGTACAAGGAAATATGCCAGTGGTTGTTTCAAGTCAAGGGAGTAATCCAAGTTTTCGCCAACAAGATGCAGCTGTCAATGTGCAAGTTAATTTGCAGGCTAGCACAAGCACTTCTACTAAGAGGGTAAGCATTATAATGTCATACATTGCTGCTGCAAAATTCAGAACTAGTGCACTATTGGAGTAATTTAAAGTTTTGCAGCAAAAAAGTTTAAATTTGTTCTTTTCTGATGCAGAGAGGAAGGTCTTCAATGAAAACCAATGCTGCTGTAAACAAGCAAGGTATAATTCCCTTTGTACCAAATGCTCAAGCTACTCTAAATGGTGGATCTCAAGCCGAAACTTCTGTTAGCATTAATACTGCTGCAATAGTGGCCTCTAACACTATAACCAGCAGTTTCTCTATGATGTTTTGAGAGTGCTAAAGGTTCCCCGCAATCCTTGCTTGTGGTATCTGAAGTAGTTTAGGTACTAGTCTTCTTAGCTCCCAGCAATACTGAAGCAATGTTAGCTTTTGTGGACAATTTTTTGATAAGTGGTGCAATGTGCATCTGATTTATATTTCCTGCCACTTATGGTGCTGTTTGACTAATCTTAGAACTACTTGTGTATAGTTTTGTGCATTGCAATCCTCACCATCTAAACAACTAGTTGTAGATGGTGTTTTTGTTCAGAATTGGATTGCAATATAAGGCTTACGTATCATGTTACTAGACTGATCCAATGTAGTATCATGGACTATGTAATTAGTGGAGAAGGGGCAGGGACGGTTACTACTGTTAAAGGTAGTATAATTACTCGCTGTTATTCTAGTGTTACAACGTGTACAAATGATGTTACACCGTGTGCAAAATGCACACAAGCTTCCGGAGTGCAACCGTTCCGGCCCCAGGTCCATAATTAGTTATGCATCTCTATATCGCCAAAATCTCTGATAATTAGTTATAACATTCTTTTTATTACACTTTTACACCCTCAGCTTCTAAATTAATATCATATGCCTATTTATTTCTATTTTTATCTTCTAAAATTCACTAATCATTTTGGGCTTTGGGTAAAAGTGGAACAAAAATAAAGTCTCTCTCCTACAATTCATTTTTTACTACCATTTTCAAATAGAGGGGCTGACAAGAAACCAAAGTTGTCATTCCAGGGGTGCTAAGTGTGATTTCAAAAACATGAGGGGTGCTAGATGTGATTAGAAGAAACCTCAAGGGAGGTTTCTGATATTAACCCAAATTCATTTTCACATTATGTGTATTTACGTGATAGTATGTAAGGGCCAATAATTAATTGCAAATTTAAACAATAAGCTAACTTCTATAAATTTATGACCTTGTAAGCATACACAAGTATTATGGGATACCTTACAACAAGTGTACCTTCTTGATGTTGTCAAGCCATCCTAGTCCTTGTTCAAGTAGTCTTTTTGGATGTTGAAGCTCATGACAAAACCATATGTATTGTAAAATTTATAAGCCTCATCTTCTGCATCAAACCCCATTCCTGTTTTAGGAATCCCATCCTCTGTCAACTTGTTGCTATCAACAACTGCATTTTCTGTCCATTACCACGTGTACATCAGTCATCACAATGTGAACCATTGCACTTACTCATTCCATCAACAAAAAGATTGCACATAAGTCATTAATTATGTACACGTTTGGCCCATTTCAACACATACACACTGCGATGAAGTCAACATAATTACTAACCATCTGTATAGCAATTTTAATATCACATTATGTGCCATGTAGACAACATTACCGATGAACCAACACCCAATTGCAAATTCAAAGAAACAACTAAGTTATGTAAATTTCTCGCCATGCGGTTATAAATTTTGATAGACATGTACTTATCAACTACCCTGATAGTTTTTGCTACGCAAGCCACCCCACTCAACCTCTTTTAGCCAAGATATATGTATACTATGCAACCAAATTTTAAAAGGTGAGAACTTTAATTCATCAATTGAGTCAAATTTACAAACACTTGGCATGCATAAGTTCCTTGTGCATACGTTCTTTAAGTTGGCTCTCAATGTATCTAATTTATGCTACCCATATGATTTCCTTGTTTAGGAGTTTTCGCCAGAATTTCAATTTCATTATTCATGTCACACTGTCTTAAACGAGTTGTACAAACAAAATCATGCAAGTAAATTCATCCCTCTTCTGTCGCAAAACAAGCCAAATAGTGCAATGAGTTTGCAATATTCTTACCTTTGGGGTTTAGTCCAATTCGATTGAGTCTATCCCTGCTTTAGATCTCACCAACTTCCGTCTTGTTGCAGCCTTCATGAAAAATTTTTGTCCCGCAACAGTTACTTCTGCAACACTATACACTTTCTCCAAAAACCTCTCATCTGAAACTTCCCAATTTGGGGTAGGGATATTATTTTGCTATTGTTGATCTTGATCCCTATATTTTGATGTTTACAAAACAAATGGATGTTACTAATGTCTCTTAAAAGATCTATTCAGTTATGAAGCAAATTAGTTCCAAAGATCAAGTACAATTGAAAGATGACAAAGTATGCTGAAACTGTCGGACGCTCAAGAAGTCAGGATCGGACGTCCCATAATCATTGCACAACTTCGGACGCATGCTTCGGACGTCCGATAGGATCCTTCGAAGTCGACGAAACTATCGGACGCTGAATATGTCTCTACCGGACGTCCGATAGAAACAAGATAATTTCTCAAATCTGTTTGTTTGTTGTCGGACGCACAAAGAGCTTGCACCGGACGTCCGAAAGAATTGAAGAAAATCTCTGAAACTCACTGCCTTCTGTCGGACGCATAAAACAGGGCTATCGGACGTCCGACACTACCAACGGCTAGTTGACTGTTCAGCTACTTTCTATCCGTTGGAAGCATTAATGAGGCACTTTCTTGGTCCTATATAAATAGTGGTTGGTCAGACACTTCAAACAACTTTGGCACACTGAAGATACAAAAGATCTAGAGAGATTTTAGTGAGAAAATACTCCAAAAAGAATATTTGTAGTCTTAGTGGTGTGAGGTTCATTGTAAGCTTTTCATTTGTGAGTGAATCTTTCATGAGTGTAGCTCTGTGAGGGTTGTCCTGAGGGATAGTAAAACGTCCTGGCTTGACCGAGTGCTGCTTGGGGCAAGGAGGAGGTGAACCTTCCTTTGTACACAAGAGTGATTGTAATTCATCAACTTGAAGTAGCTTGTTTCAATTAATCTACAAGCTCAAGAGGAGTTGGGTAGTTAATTGGTTTGCAATCCTTTCCTTTTTATTTACTTATTGTTTCGTTTATGATCTTTGCATTGGTTGTTTTGGGCCTTAAAATTGGTATCAGAGCTTGGTCTCCTAGAGATTAAGCTCAATCGGCTTTGGAGTAAAGATGACAACCAATAATGCTATGTTTTTTGAAGGACATTCTGTTATTAGACCACCTGTATTTAATGGGTCAAATTATATGAGTTGGAAAGAAAGAATGATTATCTTTTTGCAATCTATTGATATCGAATTGTGGTTTATTATTAGTGAAGGTCCATATGATGCCTCTCTTATAGATGAAAATACTCATGCATCTAGACCGAAAATAAGAAGTGAACTGACTGCTGTGGATAGAGCTCATCTCACCTTAAATGCAAAAGCCATGAATGTGTTATATTGTGCATTAGACTCAAATGAATCTATTAGAGTCAAGGGTTGCAAGTCAGCTAAAGAAATTTGGGACAAACTGAAAGAAATTCATGAAGGTAGTGAGAATGTTAGAGAACAAAAGAAGTCCATTCTAGTTACAAAGTATGAATCTTTCAAGATGGAACCTCATGAAAATGTTGATCAAATGTATTGTAGATTCAATGATCTCATTAAAGATTTAGAGGTGCTGGAAAAAGAATATTCTCTTGGTGAGAAAAATAGAAAAATCCTGAATGCCTTGTCCAATGATTGGGAAAATAAAGTGACTGCTATTGAAGAGGCTAGAGATTTGAATACTATGCCTATTGAATCTCTTATTAATTCTCTTACCTCTTATGAGCTGAAACTTAAGACTAAGGTGCAAGAGGAAGAGGATGCAAAAGTGCGAAAGAATATTGCTCTAAAAGCCTCACAAGATGAAGATGATTCTGCCTCCCTCGATGAAGAAGATGTGGAAGGTGATGACAATGATATCGCTCTCATCACAAGAAGTTTCAAACAAATACTCAACAAGAGGAGATTCAGAAAAGGTGGACCTAACAATTCATTTCCAAATCAGTTCAACAACTCGAGAAACAAAGGGAAGCTAGAGTTCAACAAAAAGCAAACTGATCAGTGCTTTGAATGCGGCCAACCTGGACACTATGCAAGTGACTGTCCAGTGATGAAGAAGAAAGAAGGAAGAAAATCAAGAATAAATAAATTTCAATTCACATGGAATGAATGCAATTCCGATGGTGAAATTGAAGAGGAAGATCAATCTGCTCAATTGGCTTTCATGGCCATTGGAGATGATGAGGTAACATATTCTAACTCTCAATCTGATTGTGATGATGAAACTGAAAATGATCTTGAACATTTCATTATAAAATTGCATGATAGTTTGAAAGAATCTTATGCTAGAAACAAGGAGTTAAAACTGAAAATTAGTTTTTTACTTCGAGATAATGCAAATCTTTTTCAACAAAACAAAACGTTGATTGCTGAAAATGATTACTTCAAAAAGAGTGAGACTGCTTTACATTTTGAGCTTGATAGAAAAGCAAAGCTTTGTGATTTGTTCAAAAAGGAACAAGGTGATTTGAAAAGAAGAATGGATGGTCTAAATGAGTTGCTTAAACACAAGAAACAAGTCTATTTTCAAAAAAATAGATTGAATTCTAATTCAAATGAGTTTGCTATCCATAGGAGAAGACAAGTAAGATTTATTAAATCTGTTCATGTAAATAACTCTTTGGTTATGTGTAATTTTTGTTGTCAAAAAGGTCACATGAATAGTGATTGTTATGTGAGAAAGAATATGAGAAGAGGCATGAAATGCATGTGGATAGTTAGACATGATGCTAATTTTAACAAGTATGAAGTTTTGTCTAATCATTGCAGTGATTCTTGTTCATAACATTTTTTTCTTTTGATACTTTGATCTGAGTTTTCGCTGATATCTTTGAATACTACTGAATCTATATGATGTCAAAAAGAGTGATAAAAGAATAATGCTGATCTCATAATGATTTGCTGTAATTGCTGTCATTTATCTAATTTTTCTTGAAATATTGAATTCTCTGTTATTGTTGCTGGATTACAATAGTTGATTTTTACTCTTATGATGACAAAAAGGGGGAGAAATGGATGCAATGTGTAAGGGGGAGTTATTCTGAGATGGATGCAATGTGTAAGGGGGAGTTATTCTGAGATTATGAGTTTGGCTCTTAAAAGTTTTGGTTGCAATGATTGAGGGGGAGCTTATACTTATTTTTGTTTCTTTCCATCCATTGTTTTGTCATCATCAAAAAGGGGGAGATTGTTGATCTTGATCCCTATATTTTGATGTTTACAAAACAAATGGATGTTACTAATGTCTCTTAAAAGATCTATTCAGTTATGAAGCAAATTAGTTCCAAAGATCAAGTACAATTGAAAGATGACAAAGTATGCTGAAACTGTCGGACGCTCAAGAAGTCAGGATCGGACGTCCCATAATCATTGCACAACTTCGGACGCATGCTTAGGACGTCCGATAGGATCCTTCGAAGTCGATGAAACTATCGGACGCTGAATATGTCTCTACCGGACGTCCGATAGAAACAAGATAATTTCTCAAATCTGTTTGTTTGCTGTCGGACGCACAAAGAGCTTGCACCGGACGTCCGAAAGAATTGAAGAAAATCTCTGAAACTCACTGCCTTCTGTCGGACGCATAAAACAGGGCTATCGGACGTCCGACACTACCAACGGCTAGTTGACTGTTCAGCTACTTTCTATCCGTTGGAAGCATTAATGAGGCACTTTCTTGGTCCTATATAAATAGTGGTTGGTCAGACACTTCAAACAACTTTGGCACACTGAAGATACAAAAGATCTAGAGAGATTTTAGTGAGAAAATACTCCAAAAAGAATATTTGTAGTCTTAGTGGTGTGAGGTTCATTGTAAGCTTTTCATTTGTGAGTGAATCTTTCATGAGTGTAGCTCTGTGAGGGTTGTCCTGAGGGATAGTAAAACGTCCTGGCTTGACCGAGTGCTGCTTGGGGCAAGGAGGAGGTGAACCTTCCTTTGTACACAAGAGTGATTGTAATTCATCAACTTGAAGTAGCTTGTTTCAATTAATCTACAAGCTCAAGAGGAGTTGGGTAGTTAATTGGTTTGCAATCCTTTCCTTTTTATTTACTTATTGTTTCGTTTATGATCTTTGCATTGGTTGTTTTGGGCCTTACAGCTAATACTCTGGAATTGTGAATGAATGTTCACAAGATATGTTTTTGGAGGGAGACCAAAATTCTATTTCATTTGAAAATTTCAGATGAAGAGTCGTGCCTCATTAATTTGAGCGAAAATTTTTGGAACGGAACAGCTGAGGTATTTTAACGGAGCCCGTTAGCCCCTCAGATGTTTTTTTATTTTTTTTCCTACTCACTTACTAAAACAACGTCGTTTTCCTTTGCTGTTGCTCTCATTATACGTGGCCTATTGCAGTCCTCTCATTTTTTTTTGTGAGAGGACCGCTCAGGGACGGTCCTTCTGAGGACCGCTCAGGGACGGTCCTTCTGAGGACCGCCCCTGCCCCGTATCCGTATGGCTAAGGGACCTGATCCCTGGCTGCCGCGCTGTAACGTTCAGTAGCAGTGGGTTTGCTTGAATCGAGATGATTTCAGATAAAATAATTTAATTTACAAATTTTAATTATATTTTTTATTTTTTTAATTATTTTTTATTTCATATATATCACATTATAAAAAGTGATACAGTAATTATCTCAAATAAACTCATATCCAAACAAATTCAATATTATTTTTGCCCCTGTAAATAGCACATTCCCGTATCACGTATGTTCACGAGTTGAAAGCATGATACTAATCCTGTTAAAGGCCTTCAAATGAGAGTTTTGTCATTTATGGCCATGATACATTAGTGTGTTTGGATGAGAAATTATTTTTTCTAATGTAATGTTTTTGAGATTAATTGAAAATTGTATATGTAATATAAGTAAAATAATATTTAGGATTATTTTTTGCTATTCAAACACATTTTAATTGTGAATATTCGTGAAAACGTTACGTTCAAATTGCATTTTCAGTTGATAGTTCATGAACCTAGTGTGATAGGCTTTATCCTATTTCCAATGCCTTATTTTGAGCACTAGACATTAATAGTTATCTTCTTTTACTTTTCTTAAAAGAGAATAAAAGTCCCCAAAACTCAGATTTAATTAACATAATTTGTAGAGACATTAATTATTGTGAGATTTTTTATTCAATTATCTGATCATACATTTCTCCTTATAAGGCCTAAAAAGCTCCATTTTTCCCCTTCTTTTGCTATTGATATTTCAAAATTCAACAAAAGTCCATGTATGTTTTTTGTAGCTAGTCTAATGCCAAAATGATTTGATGATCGTACGTACAATATCTTATACTATATAATATTGAGTTTTGGTAAAAGAGGGAGTTGAATTTTAACTGCATGGGCGGGGGCATTTTGGAAATTTTAAAAATATGTTGCTTTTTTCAACATTTTGATACAACTGATTGCAGCACGTGTTTGGGTGTTTTTACATTAAAACCCCCATGTTTGTACATTTAAAGTTTGTATTTATAGACACATCTGGGTATTTGTGGAACGTGGGCTTATTTGGCGATCATTTATGCATTTTGTCCAATTCATATAAGCATGTGTTTTTGTGCAATTACTGAAATAGGGTTATTATGTAATTAAAATAGAGTCACTTTGTTGATAACTTTGATAATTGCAGTATAACTCCATTTCAATTGTCCGAAACACTTATAATTATATCAACATCTGCTTCCCCGTGTTTGTAACTCAACAACTTATCTACCAGCAATAAGACACTGTTTACATCCCAATTAAACGCCCAATAAAAGTGGGCATGCTTCTAAATTATTGTCTTAGTATCAATTATGGTTCTTTCAATTCTTCTGTTTTCCCTCTTTTGGCTTCCAAGATTGAGTTATTTTTTTAACATTTATACTCAGCATTTCATAATGGTTTTCAGTAGAAACTATATTTCTTTAATATTACTTAATATGCACAGTACCTTAAGTTTATATTTATTTATTTGTTCATTACAAGCATCTAAAAATTCTCTTTAACCACACACGCCAAACATCTCTAGTTTTTCCAAATAAAATTCAATTTTTGGACAAAAGGGAAGGACATAAGGGAAGACACATGCAAACTTTACCGTGATTAAAATTCCACAATAGGGTAGCATTATAAATAATACAACCACCTTTTCGAATTGACCTTAAGAATAGGTATACATGTTTAATTTACAGAAAAAAAGAAAAAATCATTCAAAACGTCCCTCACATTTTGTAAAATAATTTTTGCGTCCCTCACTTTTAAAAATGTAATTTTACGTCCCTTACAAATTTGCATTGGTCAATTTTGATCCCTACTTAGGTTTCCGACTAGTTTTTTGTCGGAATTCACCACGTGCCTTGCACGTGATCATATTTTAAGGGCAAAATTATCAAATCAAATTTGATATAATTCGATTCATAATCCCTCACATTTCATAAACTAAATTTTTTCGTCCCTTACATTTCACAAAATGAATTTTTTTATCATTCACATTTTTCAAAATGAATTTTTTCATCTTTTATTGATCATGTGTGTGAATAATTTTTTTAAAATCCATGTATATATCTATTTGATTTCACATGAACAGTACAGATAGCATGTGAAATCAAATAGAGATATATTACATATTATTCGTACTGTTCAAGTGAAATCGAATAGATATATACATGGGTTTAAAAAAATTTGTTAGTTTTTCACTTATATTCATTTATTTTACTCAACATTTGAAAATAAAGAAGACATTTAATCCTAAATATTACCGAGTGTTTATATCGAATTAAATTTGGACAGAAAAAATAAACAAAAGAAAAGTATGGCAAAAAAAAATAAGTGATTGACACTTTCAAATTTCAAGACAATCACAAGGCAAGTAATTCAATTGCTGGTCTTAAAAGTGTTGAGTAGAAATTCAGATTTAAACTGAAATTTATTAGCACAATTATAGAATTTAAGTTAGGACCCATTAATTAGATGATCTTATTATACAACTCAATAAATAAATTATTACCAAAAGAGAAAGGTTACAAATATTGAATAGGTTCAAATGATAAAATCATATAAATATATACATGGGTTTCAAACAAAATTATTAGTTTAAAACCCCTATATATATATATATATCTATTGAATAGCATGTGTATAACTACGATTAGCATGTTTAGATGAAATTCAATAGAGATAAATTACATGTTAACTGTTCAGGTAAAATCAAATAAACACATATGTGGGTTTATAGAAAAAAAGCTATTCATACACGTGATCAATGAGGGATGAAAAAATTCATTTTGAAAAATGTGAGGATGGGAAAATTCATTTTTTGAAATGTGAGGAATGAAACAATTCATTTTGTGAAATGTGAGGGACTATGAATCAAATTATGTAAAAATTTGATTTGACAATTTTGCCCTTAAAAAATGATCACATGCAAGTCATGTAGTGGATTCCGACAAAAAATTAGTCGGAAACTTAGGTAGGGACCAAATTTGGTTAATGTGAATTTGTAAGGGACGTAAAATTATACTTTTAAAAGTGAGGGATTAAAAAAGTCATTTTGTAAAATGTGAGAGATGTTTTGAACGATTTTTTCCAAAAAAAAAAAGCAACTCACACTTTGCAATTCGAAGCGGGCTCAAAGTCCTTCGGATCTGTAAATAGGTTGGGCCGTTGGGTAAGGTTTCGGAGTGTCGTTAGAGTGGGCTTACTCTCATAGACTTGCCTCATACCTAGTAGCAAGTAGAAAAGCCCAGTATAAACTGTCAAATTAACGAATTGGCAAAATAGAGAGAGGGGCAAAAATCTAGCAGCAGCAGCCGAGCAGGAGGAGGTTTGTAGGGTTTTAGCCTTTGCAGAGAACGCAAAACCAAAAGCCGAGTGAAGATATAGAAACAGAAAGCCGCCCACTCACCGTTTCCTAGCAAAAATGCCGAAATCAAAGCGCAACAGACCAGGTACTTCTCTCCCATTTTTTCCCCAGTGCCGTTGCTGAAAGCAGTGGAACGATTTTAATGTTTTTAGGGAGTTTCTTTCTGGGATTTTGTTGTTTCTGCTGTGATTTTTTCTTTTTGGGATGTGGGTTTGATGCAATTGTGTGATTGGAGTGTAGTGACTCTATCGAAGACGAAGAAGAAAGGGAGGGAGCACAAAGAAAATATAGTGAATTCAATAAGGGAAGCTATTGAGAAGTATGATTCCGTATACGTTTTCACTTTCGAGAACATGAGAAATCTCAAGTTCAAGGAGTTCAGGGAGAAGCTCAAATCTTCTTGCAGGTAACCTGTCCAAAATAAATAATTAAAACCTTCACGCGTTTCCCACTTTCTCAGGCGTAAACTGTATAATCGTTTTTGGGAGAAATGAGAAGAACATATAATGTTTAATTTGGGCACTACCAAAGAATTCAAAAGGGGCTATCGATGCTAATGTTTTCAAATGTTAAGTCGGCGTTAATCTTCAGTTGTTAGTATTCTAAACTGGCTACTTGTTGCTATGTTTGCGATTTCGGTCAACCTTCTGATATATGACGTCAAGGTGCATTTTCCTTGAATGAAATTGTCCCGTTGCAGTTTTTCATCTCTTTTCAACATATTCACATGTTCCTATGTGTGATTATGTCACACATAAACTAGGATGTTTCTTATTATCTATAGTTTCATTTTTGATTAGTCCTTCTTATGGAATTCCATGAAAAAGCTTTATGCACATTATTTATTTTTCAGAGAACTGAAGAAGATATAGCATAAATTTTACACCTTGAGCTCAAGCTCCTGTGAATATGAGGTATATTCTTAGTTACTGTTCTCATACGCATAGTTCTCTTTTCATTGTTCAGATTCTTTCTTGGCTCGAACAAAGTGATGCAAGTTGCTCTGGGTCGATCTGTTGCTGATGAGCTTAGACCCGGCATTCACAAGATCTCCAAGGTTGGGTGCGCACACACACGCACGCACGCACATACATATACAATTCCATTTTCTTACATCTATTTCCCTGGTTTAATGCTTTTCTGAGCTAACGGATTTCTTCTTTTCCAGCTTGTTCGTGGAGATTCTGGGCTTTGTTTTACTAATCTACCAAAGGAGGAAGTTCAAAGGTACTTTTAGATTCATGCACTAGGTCTGTAAGATGTAGTTTTTTTGAATATTTTTGTTGATGAATAACAAAGATGAGAACTGCTAAAGGCCACTTTTTTGCTAAAGGTGGAAAAATGGTGGTTGGAATGGGTGAAGGAAAAAGGAGAGATTAGATTTTGAATTTTCATGATGACTTGGTGGTTTTAATTAGAAAACATGCAGAAAATTGCTCTTTTCAGGTTCCATCCATGGATACTAAGTTAAAGCATGTTTTTTCCAAGTTTTTTGTCTTCGAAGCCTATACAATACAGTCAACCCTTGTAGCTTGAGCTGATTGGTACAAAGAAATTGCCTTTTGGGGCTTTACTTCTCTGTGCATATGAAAGTACTGAAGCTGTGAACTTCTGTTATGTATAGGCCTTAAAGAGTTTTTTCTTCCTTATTTTGGCTTTCCCATTCAGATTAACGAGCTAATTGATTATCATTTAGGACATCTGCTGTTGTTCTTTTCAATTGGTCCATCCATATGTGTAATTTATTCCCCTGCTTTTGGTTTGTCTGACTTTTTAAAATGGCTGGCAGACTATTCAATGAATATGAAGAATATGACTTTGCAAGAACTGGAACCCTTGCAACAGAAAAGGTATGGTTTTAACTCCCTTTCCCTCATCAGGGATTGTTTCTGTGAAACTTGTGCCCCATCGAATTTGAGTAGCTGGATTTCGATTTGCTTAGTGCTTGTTATTTTGCTTGGTTGAAAGAATAATGCTACTATTTCTGGAATTTCTAGGTCTAGGGATGAATCCTGGGAATAGGTGTTTTGCAATAGTGAGACTATCTTTTTATTTATTTATTTATTTTTGCATACTTGAAATTTGTGCCTGTGCAGCTGGTTGTTTATTAACATTTGGATCCCTGTTAATTTCGTCATCCTACGAATTTGCATTTTTTTCAACATTTTGGGCATTTGGATCACACACAGCTCATCAGTAGGTAGTGTCACAACCATCAGCTGATAAATGCAATGACATTTTGGTTTATACAGATGCTTCTTGGATAGTTGAGCATGTGCATTTCCCATATTTGTAATCATGTGTCTTCTGTTGACTTAAAAAAAAGAGTGTCTTCTGTTGACTTATATGTTGTATAGCGCTATGCATAGCACTAACTTCTCATTGAATTTTTAGGTGGAGCTTAATGAAGGACCCTTGGACCAGTTCACCCATGAGATGGAACCCTTCTTGCGCAAGCAAAACATGCCTGTCCGCTTAAACAAAGGTGTGGTTTTATGTGTATCTTTTTGTTGGACGTTTTCTTGTTAAATGCAATAAGATGTAAAGATAGTCTACTTGGTGATCAGGCGTGATTGAGCTCCTGTCTGACTGTGTTGTATGTGAGGAAGGCCGACCTCTGTCGCCTGAGTCAGCTCGGATATTGGTATGTTCCTCGTTAATAAACCATTTCTCGTCGTCGTATTGGCTCGGTCGTGATACTTAAAATGTCAGATAGGACAAACTTACTTTACCTTGTTTTGCTGTGTTTGAAGAGCTTTGGGATTGTTTCGAGGCACTAAATCATGGCTTTATTGTTATGCAGCGTCTTCTTGGTATAAAGATGGCTACTTTCCGGCTTCATTTAACTTGCAGATGGAGCTCTGAGGAATTTGAGGTTTATCAAGAAGGATTGGAAGATTCAGATGTCGAATCCTCGTAACAACACTCGGACGTATGACATGTATCAATATACATTGTGCCATACGAGTGTTTGAGTTAGCAGCCCCTTCCAGATCGTGTTGGAATTTCAAGTGCTTAAGTAGTACAGGCTCTGTATTCTCTCTCTAAAATTTTAGTTGACGCTGAGTTAAAAGTTTTGCTGTTGTGATCAAGTATGGGCAGTTATTCGTTTTTGGAGAAATATATTTATATATATTTTAATGGCATTGATGGAAGAAGTTACATCTTGTCAATCAGTAAACTTGACGGATTTGGGGTTTCAATCAGTAACAAATAGTGAATGGTGCAAGTACTGTGTTTTGCACTTGATAAGACTTCCGACTCAAAAAATGTCCACGCAAATGTAGTCCCTTCCTCTAAAAAAAAAAAACACCAAGAGTAGCTGGCTCCAAGCATCCATTTGCTAAGGCTCCTTTATTTTTTTCGGATGTAAGCCATTAGCCAAGGCTCCTATTTGCGCATCTGCTTTAGAAGGCCAGATACGGAGGCACAATGTGTTGATTTGTATTTACACTCTTCACAGCAAGCCTGCAACAATTCAATGACCCTAACACACCTGCACGTATATGAACAAGCACAAGACCTTAAAAGAATCAGTTTTTATCGCAGGCTGATGCATGATATTAGAAATTAATCTAGGCATCATCAGTAAACTGAGCAGACACCATCGGACTGTCTTATCAGTTAATTGAGCAGCATCTTATGGGTATGGAAGGCAGATACAATTGAAAAAGGTTATCCAAGTCAATTAACGATGAACCTCAAGTATTCCAGAAAAAAATGAGAGGTGGGAGATCACAAGTGGTGCTGAAACTAGACCAACATGAGCTTTGAATGAAAATTAGACATACTTGTAGTGCGACTATTAAGTAGCTTGAATGACAACCATCTCGTAATTGGCCTTTAGTTCCGTTTCACCGAAAAACCCGCAAAGAGAAGATGCCCAAGTTTTAGGTCCTTACTTGACTACCATCTCGTAATTGGCCTTTAACTTGACTACCATCTCTCATTTTAAAATACGTCTCGGCTCTTTTGAACATGCCCGAGTTTTACAGAGTCATACAACATGACTGTATAGCACAGTAGGACCATATTTGACAAATAGGTAATATATTTACATGAAGAGGCGATAATTTATATGTGCCACCACCTATTAGTTCTTGTATCGATTAGCTTACATCAGAGGATAGTCTAAAGCTGTTCCCTTGCTATCAGTCCATCCAAGAGCACCCCTTCCTAGTCTGCTTAGTCGGTTGAGCAAACAAACTCGGATTCTTATATTGGTCGAGTAGTGAGACGGGCATTTCCTCACAATCATATTGTTGATTCCAGTTAACATCAGATTGAATGAAACGGATGACCAGCAGAAGATAGCAAGGCTAAACAGATTCGAGACTATCTTTACCTGTTTCTCCTCTCTCCAGCACTCTTGCACTGATCAGCTTGCTGCAACAAAGCAGGCTGAGGAATGAATCGGATGGAAATTTAGGTCTCTGTCCGCTTGGAAGATTATTCTTTCCTCCTCGGTGAAAGAGGGCAAAGGTGTGTGGGAAGAGGCTTTAAAGAGCTATTTCCTGAGGTCTTTCGGTTAGGATTTGCTAATAAGAAAAGAATGGGACTTTGAGCTCATATACGTGCGAAGGAAGCATTCCCTAATGCTTCCGAGTGAATGACTTTCTCGTCGGCCAGGAACTTTTTACCTGTGTTGTCCACTTTGTTTTAATGCATTATGGATAGTTCGCTGCTGTACTGGCTGTACTAGGTATTCTCACTTGCCAGCAGAGGCTAAATCTATATTCATTTTATGTTTTTCAAGCATCAGTTATGATGCAGATTTAGTGACGCTTGCGACTGGCTTAGCAGAACTCCTACTTGCTTTTCTGACAGCAAGATTGTAACATTAGCAAAGTAGCAGGTAATTCTATTTATTTCTCGCTCGTATACCGTTCCACACCCAGAAGAGGGATGTGTACCATGGGGAACTCTGGACCTAGGCCTGATAGAGGAGAGGAGTTCAAAAGCCAACCATATTTGACAATTACAAACAAGGCCTCAGTCCATAAATAACTCTCTTCAAGCGAAAAGCCACCAATAGTCTGAAAGGGTACATTATGCATCTCTCCCTTAAAGCATAACTTTCAGAAACTTTTTGTCAGGTGTAGTATTGCACTTAACAGATGCATCGATCAAGAAAACGAATTTAAGAACACAAGCCAGAAAATTAACTAAAACCAATTCAATCATGATGTAATGAGTCTGCATGAATTTTTTGTTTTGAATTCTTTGAATCAGGAGAATGCCTGCTTTTGTGGTTCAGAAACCAAGCAGGGCAACTATAAGGATAATTAGTATCCATAAACCTATCAAGGAGATAATGGAGAAAAGGACAATTTTTTTTTAAATACAAGATTTCTGGATGCATATAGGTCACTAATATTCTTGAGTTGAAATCATACAAGAGGACCTTAATTGGGGTCTGAGGAAGGTTGGGAACTTCACATTTGACTGGATAGTCACAAAGGATTAGTTCACAAAGAAATAGGAATGATAAAGAGAGCTTTAAAATGTAACTTAGCTAATTAAAAAGATTCAATTTTGATAACAAGAAAACCTAAAGGGCCACTCTAATAAAAAGACACAAGTAAATTTAATAAACAAAAAGAGTATGACACCTTTTCAAATGTGTTATTCCCTACTACATGCCTCAGTGTCTGAAACAACTAATATTAGTCAAAAGAAGATCCAGTGTTTGCAAATGCTTTGCGCCAAATTTTCCTTTCATATGTTTGATAGATTAATAAAAGATGTTTCCTTGTCCCCAAAAACCAGGTTTGGTGTAGTTCTGTTTTTGTTGGAAGTCTAATATGGAATAATAATAGACAGAAAATAGTTTCCAAGGTCATAAAGGCAACATTTTGACACAATTTACATGGACAAGGTGTCATTTCTGGGTAAATGAGTATGACTTCAGGAAGAGGTTTACAAATAATGTAGAACTGAAAGTGGCATGATTCACATCCTAATCAGAGTAAAAAGCTGAAAACATGTCATACAATTTTTATCACATCCGCAATGATGAGATACCACATCATTTAAGCCGCTGATATTTCTTTCGGTTAAAGAACGCTGAAACTAAAGAGTACCAAAATTATCCGCCTCTGTTGCCTATAAAACTGTTCCTCTATTACATATTCAACAGTCAACTACAATTTTATACTCATCTTCCGGCACAATAACAGTCAGCAGACACTTCTGAAGCCATCTGCAAGAGTCTTAACCACCACAACTTCCACACAGGTATCCATTCTCATAATTTTTACTATGAATAAACCTGTCAGGGGCCCACTTCTGAAGACTGTAGGTGTCTAACCAACTCAACTTCCACAAAGGTATCCATTGTCATCATTTTCACTATGTATCAATTCTCATCACTTTCGAGTAAGTCTGTCTAAATTCAAGTCTTTCTAACCGACAGTAGCAATTTGTTTTCTTGCTTTTGATGCGAAGCAACATTTCAAGAGCACCTTGACAATCTCAAATCAATTGGTCCATTATCAACACCCAAATTCTAATGGAGATGCGGACTGGGAGGATGGACTTGTCTCAGAGTAAAACAAGATTTACAAATACCTAAGAACCAGTACACGGAAAATACTTTCAATCAGCGATTTATGCACTATGAGTGATCATAAGATTTCCAAAAAGCGCTAATAGGCAATCAACTTGCCTTTAATAATGAGCTAAGAAATGCTAAAAAGGTCCACATGATCGACTAGAAGTTCTAAATTTTCTATTCCAAACGACGCATATTTACTACTCCAGTACTATAACAGAGAAAATCAAACTTTGGCGTAGGATATGTGCGTCGATACCAATATAAACAAATATCACAAACTAAAGTGAAGAGTCACCCCATCCACATTTGTATGCAAAGGATTAATGGTTCATCAAAGAAGAAAAGATGGAAAATTTTTACAGAGCAGGGGACCTTTCTTCTTCAGTTATCTGGTAGCTTTGGAAAAAAATTAGAGTACATTTTTTATTTAGAGTAAATGAGTGCAGAAAAGAAATTAGAAGAAAAAGGGTACCTTTGTGGATTGAAATTGCTCTTGGTAAGGCAAGCTTGAATATCACAAGCTTGCTTCTTACATGGCTCTTTGCTAGGCTCCGGCATCTCTCTTTCTTCTCTCCGCTCGTGGAATTCTCTGCAAGCTGTTCTTCAATTCGTTTCTAGTTTCCTCCTCTTTTTTTTTCTTTCTTTTTCTGTTTTCTTTGATGGAGAAGAAATTGAAAACTTCTATTCTATGTCACTCTTCGACAGGAGTTAGCGGTGCGGTGAACGAGAACAAAGAGAAAGAAAGAGTCGCTCCCTCGCTTTCTTGATGCTCTTCTCTTCTCTTGGGGATGGGGATGATGATGATGATGATGATGATGATGATGATTATGCCTCCAATTAGCGGATGTGTTGAGAAACTTGGCAACCTCTTTTAATGACGCCGGCTGGCTGTATATATAGTGTTCGAGTTGGCTGGCCCTCGGCTTTGGTGGGGAATCCTGATTTTGGGGCCCCTCCAGTTGACATAATTCTGTCGTAATCTTGAAATTTGTTACTGTAATTCATATAACTAAATTAAAGTAAAATTCAAGATCACATCATTTAAAGCTGCTGTACTTATATATTAACACCAAATATTGTAAAAATTACATCAGCTAAACTGAACAAAAATGACATCAACCGGAGAAGCGAAGCCCAATTTTTAATGAACTCCTGGGCTACCTCGCAAATCACAACATTGACCTTTTCGATTTCTTTTTATCTTTCTAGTTTTTACTACTTGTGGGCTATAATACGAGCGGTCATCGGCTGTCTCGTGACTTGCATCACTTAGAAAAATCCCCCTATATTTTTTATAGTAAATTATTTGATATAATTTTTTGAAAAAATGTTGTAGTATTTTTTTGATATGATATATATTAGATAAAAATATAATTAAAAAAATATGTTGATGATACAATCAAGTCAGTGCATGTAAATACGGTAGAAATAATGTGTAATCTAAATACACTCCATGTTATCGCAAGAAAAAGAGCAAAAGGGGTTAACTTCATTTGTCCTTCACCTATATTTATCTTTGGTATCAAGACAAGAATTTTATGTTGAGTTCCCACTCCCTGCTTCAAACCTGGCCGGTAGTCAGGATCGAAGCCCTAATCTATTATATTACGCAGAAGTTCAACTTTCTGACCACTAATCCCAAGACTAGGATTTATGAGATATTGTTCAGTTTATTTTGCTAACAGGACAGAAATGTTTGGATTTGTTACGTTCTTCACTAATGGTAACAAAACTGAAAGACAATAATATGGCGGAGGAGAGAATGCTGCATGCCCTCTTGCTGAAGAACCTTTCCATGATGATGATGATGGGATATTAAACTCAAAACTCCAGAACCAGAAGACCGCGTTAAAAACAAGCTCCAACTCCATAGTCCATTCTAAATCCCGAATCCAGCTCAAAGAGGTTTGAGAACCCTCGCTCGGATTGTGAGTGATCCGGAGAAGAGACGCCTCAAAATAAATGGGCAAAACTTCTGCACACAACAACGTCAATTTTGGAGAAGAAACAACGTCAAATTGTGGTGCACCAAATTTGTTAAGACTTGATTTTCACCATCTGGTCCTCTCTTTTTTCTTTTAACTTTATGCCAGTATTTTACGTTTTGAAGACTGCCCCTTGCAGAGCGGCCTACTGTTTCTCAAGATACAAATCAATTGTTCAAAGCGCTGCTTTGAAGCCAATTGCTCCAGTTCCTATGACCCTTACCAAGTATCACCATATTTCCTAGCCACTCTCTCTCACATATCGACCCCCCCTTCTCTCTGGACAGTGCCATAAATCTTACCAAAAGCTGGCTTCATTTCCATGCTTATTAGTAAGCCACATTCAGTTTTCAGCAGATGCTAACAGACCCACTACTTAGGTCTACCATCAGGCCTCCAATGGAAGTGCATCACTTTGTTAGCAGTCTCATTTAGCCTAAATATGCCAATCAAACAGACCAAAAGAAATTATAACTATGTTGGCAATTGCTATATCAATGAATCAGATTCTTCTCACAGCTCATTGGGGAAGGTTCGATTCAACGAGTTCAAAAATTGTTTTAACATTAGAAAGGCCTAGATCTGACTTGCCCAACAAATTTCTGTCCAACACTGGTTCGAGCTTTTTAGTTTTTGAATTTAACACTTTATAAGCTTGATGTCCCTGAAAAAAAATAAGGGAAGAAGTTCTTCAAGAAAAAATTAAAAAATATATAGGAAAAAAAAAACCTTCTGCTTGTAAAAAATAGTAAGGAGTTGCTTTTGGGGCGTGTGTGTTGTGTGTTGCAGGGAGAGAGGGAGGGAGGAAGGAAGAGAGGGAGAGGGAGTGGTGGGGAGAGAGAGAGAGAGCAGGGCTTCATGAGAACAAAATCTTGATAGAAGAAAAAAAATCTATCATGCAGTGATTACATTCCATCAACCAACATAACTAGCATCAACAGCGTCTTGTAAACCTACCACACATGATAAAATCAGGATGCTGCAGCAACCAGTTCAGCCTTCTTATCCTCCAGAAGCTTCAACTCTTCACACCAACCTTCTAATTTTGCTACCTTCTCCAACTGCTCTGGGTTCATCTCTTGCTCCATGGTTTTCTGCTTTTGAGCTTCTGTCAACCGTATCTACAGGATAGAGAACGAATGCGGCCAGAAATTAACTTCTATGGATTGGGAAGCAGATCACAAGTAATATAACCTAATATGTGTAAAAAATGTAGGCCAAAGAAGTAAAGGAAAAAAGAAATGATTTTTGGATCAATAATCAGCTAGAATTTTATATTTCTGCAAGTGTAATAATTCAGCATAACTCTCTTTAACAGTTTCACTCTTTTGTCGAACCAACTACCCCTTTTGCATAATATCTTATGTGCCAAGTTAAACCGTTCAGAGCTTTTGTCAAGTAAGTATAAGCTACATATAAAAACAGCCAAGGAGTTTCACATTATTAGAATGTCAATTCCTTCAAACTATCCATCTAGGAGTCTGATCCATTTAGGCACAAGCACTTTCAGGGTTAGCCTGCAGGTATAAACATAAATTTCTTCCTGCATGCAACTTGTACTATACAAGTTGCTGGCCGCTGCGATGTTAATGTGCTCATATTTGCTGCAAAAATGAGGAGTGAGACCAGGAGGTTCTGATATTTGCAAGTGACAATAGTGGCATATGCATGTTAATACTCCTTATAGAATGATCTTAATAGGGTATGACATGACAAACAAGTAACTTAGGTGACAAATGAGTCCACCACATCATCAAGCAGACACTCACCCAAGTCCTCAGCCTTATAAATCGAGGTGAAGCAGCAATCACCCCATGCTGGCGAGGTGAAGTAGCTATCACCCCATGCTGGTGTACCGTAAATTTCGGGGTAAATGGAAATTCTAGATTTTGCACTACTTCTCTTAGAGGACCAGCTTCCTCTTCAAGACTTGCAGTCCCCTCTTACATAGGTGCAACCATGCCATTTACTATAATCTCCCTCTCTCTCTCTCTCTCTGAGTTTGTGGAGGTTGTCTCCTACCCTTTTCATGACAAATGACCTTATCCAGAACATGTAACTCTCAGTCGCAAAAGATTGTGCCAAGGAAATTATCAGATGTAGAAATAAAGTCCGAAACACCTTAAAGAAGTCTATGCAGTCAGTCATGCAGCTACAACCACTGCAGCTTTACCTTCTTTTTCAATGCACGTATCTTCTTGTCAATATCCTGAACATGATCAGCTGGAGTCAAACTTTCTTCTGAACTTGGAGGAGGATTAACCACGGAAGGATTTGAAGATATATTGAGCTCATTCATCTGGGATGCAATTGTCCCTTCAGGCTCCAGCACGTTATTTGAATCTTCCACCGAGGAGGTATCATTTTTTTCAGAATCTTTACCCTTTTCAAGAGCAGCCTGCCATTAGTCACACAACTTAAACCCACATAACGGAAAGGTAAAATGCATGGGAGAAGCAGAGAAAAGGAAATCACTCCAAGTATGAAAAAACGATAATAACTACAAGAAGTTCCCATTTTAATACTAGCGAATTGTTAAAGAATTATATGGTAAACCCTTGATGATTTGTAATCTCTAGAACTCTTATTGCAGATTTAAACAGTCACGGAGTTAATAATAGTAGTGATTACTGAAACACAAATTCGACATTAACTTTTGCTGGCAATAAATTAAGTATGAGAATAGCCGTAATTCACATTACAGAAAAGCCAGAAAAGTGCCCCAAATAAAAGAAGCAGGGATAGAAAAGAAAACCTGCAAACGCTTTTCCTTCTTTCGTTCATTCCTCTTAGCGGATTTAGTCTTGGGCTTGGAGGCATCCGTCACCGGATCGTACCCCGGCGGCACATCCTGCAACGACGCCATCTCCTTTTTCCACTGTTATGATAATCCACCATTCAAAGAAAATATTAGCAATTTAGTAAAGCAAAAAACACAAAAATAGATTAAAGAGGCTTACTAGGGAGCCTTTGGATTGATAAATGGCAACTTCTTCTTGAGGAACATAACCCGCCCTAATCTTAATGGGCTTACGGAGAGTGCCGTCGGGCCGTCGAGTTGGGGCCAGTATTCTCTCTCCTTCTTTTAGGGTTTTGCCCAGCTCAGCCGTTAATTGCTTCAATTCGTCTTCTCCGCCTCCTCCTCCGCCAACACCACTGCCACCATTGTACTTGGCCCTGCTCCCCATCTTGTTTAACTTAATAGTACAAATTTCTTCTGTGTGTGGAAAAAAAATACTGTATTTATTTGTATTTCAGTAAATTTAATCATGTACGAGTAAAATTGGAAGACAACTTAGACAGATGACAAAAATTTTTTTTTTTTTTTTTAAAAGGCAAGTGATTAGAGCATCACTGAATTGGTTTACCGGAGCTGATGTTTACTTTCGTTGTTCCACGTAGACTGTGTTCGTCGGGGTGTGGTCGGGGAACTCGACCACGTCAATCTAGTAAACCAATCAGCCCAATCTAAAGTACCTACAACTACCATGTTTCCCGGCCCACATTTTCTCCGGGGAGTCCATTAGGCCCTCCGTCGTTTGATCTGTGATTTAATTATTGAGCCAATCACACTTGGCCGTATGATTCGCTCCTATTTCGAGAATATGTATTAACTTTGTATACGCTATTAATGTAATCATATTTTTTTAATTTACAGCGTTGAATATATGTACATATGTATGATTTGAATTCAATTCATATAGTATGATCTAAACCAATTAGTATTAAAAAAAATTAGAATTCATTTATTACAGGTTCAAATCAATCTGTAGAGATCATCGTCAATTTTAGCGATGTCATTCTTCTACTTCTTGAGAAATACCCAAACACAACGAAACTACTCACCTACTACTTAATTTCGACGGTATCAAACTTCTACATATATAATGAGAAAGGACTAATCAGAAGGATTTTGAGTTCAATGGTTTGGCACAATAGAGAATGTGTTGAGGAAAATGAGGGGTGAAATTGATTTTTTTTTTTTTTTAGTACACACTGGTCTGTATCGCAAACGCATACATTCTCAAATCTCATACAAACAATTTGCAACTTCAGAAGCACATCATCTACGATACTACCATAAATAGTTTTTTTACCCAGAAAATGGCACATTTTTCTCCAAAATACTCCTCAGTCGTGGCATCAACATATGCGCATCCTTACACACAGCAAGCTGTTCCAACATGACCAAGAATAAAGAGAAGACAAGACCGAATTTGACATGGCTTCTTCAGAACTGGCCGTGTTTTGTTCAGACCCTTCTTTTCATTCCGAAAAGCAAGTATACAGGGGTCTACCTTGTTATGAACTCACTATAATGGCGACAACAAAACTTTTACATGAATAACATCATTCTGATGCACCAAGACTTCCTTTCTCTAGGATTTCATGCTTTCAATTGATACAAAGCAACAAACAACACACTTCATCTATACAATCGAAAAATTGATCCCACCAAGTCACTATTCATCAAGTCAGAGAAGTTGGCCTCACACCCAATTTGTTATCGCTTGTTGCACCATGAGGTGATCCTTGAATGCGGCAGATGGTTACTCACAGCAATAGTTCCCCCACTTTAAACCTCCTATCAGTCGTCTTCTAAGTCAGAGGAGTCACTATCTTCCTTTCTATCCTGTTTCACTAGACTGATATCACCTTCTCTGCACAGTGCTTCACTTTCTTCATCATCAAGCTCGTCACCTTTTTCACCAGCATAAGCGTAACTGGTGATATTGCAATGTCAGAAGAACGAACCAAGAAGGAAAAGGTCAAAAAGGGGAATAGAGTACCAGTCAGAAAGTTCAACAATGAAGCCTGCACAACTTTTGCAGCTTCATGGCAATACATATGCCTTCTTAACTTGTGACATTTGAAAATTGTGGAGTTCAAAAAATCTAAAGCTTACCGTTGACAGCTCAGTGATGGTGCCCAGAGGTAGCAGATAACAGATAGCAATGCGAATGCTAGAATGTCCCAAAAGGCAGTAATAATCCAAGCACCCTGCCACTTCTCGTTGAAGGGATCTGTTGCTTTGAAATAAAGCTGAAACAGTGAAGAACAACAATGGCAAAGGCATAAGAAATTCTGAAATAATTAACAAATATTAGAAACAAAGTACCTCGCTAAGCTAAAGAACAGGTGATTGAAGGTCACAATGATCCTTCGACCTCTCACCCTCCAGTTCGAGCAAGCATAATAAACATAACAACCCATATTTACTCATTTCCAAATAACTGAGAAAGTGTTCAGGGCCGTGAACGGAAACAAAAAAAAAAATTGAAAGAATTGCAAACAGTTTCTCATCGTCTCTTGTTGTTCTTCCAACATTCAGCCTGTCAGTGTTAATAAATTGAAAAATCTTCCACAGTAGATGTCATCGGAATTTTACTTGTCCAGATTCATGAAGTGCTTTCAGTGGACATGTTAACTGATTTCTCAGGGCCCCAAGGACGATTTACAGCTGCATAGTTGATAAGGGACTGCAATCAATGCTAGACATGCGTCCTTGCGGAAAACATTTTAATCTTCTCCTGGCATCTTTACTGATTAGATGACTAATTAATCAATCTTTGAAAAGTTCCCTAATAACCAAATAGTTATCAGTCAAAGAAAAATATTACATG
Source organism: Coffea eugenioides (assembly GCF_003713205.1). Lineage (NCBI taxonomy): Eukaryota > Viridiplantae > Streptophyta > Magnoliopsida > Gentianales > Rubiaceae > Coffea > Coffea eugenioides. The sequence goes on from NC_040036.1 coordinate 23,595,257, forward strand.
TTGTTCGAAGGTAACATCCCCAGGTCTAATTGTAGCATCAAAAGTTTATAAAAGTTTCCACAAATCAAGAATAAGAAACAATTACAATAGACAAGTAATTTAAGACTTAAATTTGCAACCAAACAATTAGAAAATGTAGTCCACATTCTAATATTATTTCCTTCTCAGGAATCACTTAACAAACAATCGACAACAGTAGTTCAGAAGGGACTCCCATTAGTAAAAATTAACAGGTAACTAAATATTTTCAGGATAAAAAGGCACAAGCATAAGCCACACCATGTATTTTGAACAAATTTGAAACGCGTTTCATTCTAACAAACAATTTACCTCATAACATATCCAAGCAACTGAAGCAATAACTGTCACTGCCAATGCATTTGAAAATTTTCTGTAGATATCCAACTTTACAGAACTTCTTTTTGCCTGCAAAGCATGTATGACAAGATGGATCAGTACACTGTTGAAGAGTACAAGAATTAAGGATGACAGTTCCCATTTATTTTCAAGACAAAATTAATGTAAATATGGAGAACCTGTAGCTGCTCCAATGTCTTCGAAAGAGAAGTAAAAATCCACAAGATCAAAAATGCATCCAGCAATGCATCAGGAAGGACCAGAAAGACTCTAGCTCGTCCTGCTATATCGTTTATGGTTCCAACATACTCGGCAATATTAAGCAATTCAGATGCCAAGAAGTAAGTTATTCCGAGAAGCAGCACCTTTGTGGTAAGTCCGCCAAGAGTAGGACGGACAACACCAAAGCCCATTGCAACTGAAAGAATAAGAAGACGAAGAAGGGTCTTCCTAATGGCTCCAATTGTTACAACCAAGGTTGTAATTCCTGCAGGTCTTGTTCCAGTGCTGTTGAAGAATGCATAATCAAAGTACCAGAAAATCATCTCAAGCAATCCAAGAGCGATAACAACAGCAATGCAGTGCTGAAGTTGCAAAACATCTTTCCAATATCTCACATACTGAAAAAACCATATGGCACTGAGGACTGCATAAGCAACAGACATAAACACATAAAACTTCATGAGAGGAGACATTCTACCAGGTAAGTATCCATCAGGATTTTTCCATAATGTCCTTCCAGTCACCTTCAATCCCTTGAGCTTTGGATCACATGAGATAAAGAACAAGTTGTACATCCCAGTCTTTCTTATATAGGCCTCCTTATTTTTCATGCGGGCAGACAACAAATTTCCTCTGAAATGCACGTTCAAAACAACAGGCCAGTTAATATCAGTTGCCGAAGGTATCCTAATCACCTCTCCTTGCTTACAGCCTTCCAGTTTTGCAAGATCTGGGGTGCAGCAAATAGACCTCTGCCCACCATAAGGCGAACCACCAATATTATCCCGATCAGCTGCCTCAAAAATTACAACTTGTACCAATCCACTACTGTATGCCATTTCAGGGTGCTGGTCTGCAGCAGATCTACCCCTCCAAAATGTGATATTCTCAAACCTATATTATTTAATTCTTAACCTTTCAGTAAACAGAGCTAATGAACGTGCTCACATAAACAAGAAAAATGCAGAACTAGCATACGAGGGTCAGAAAATTTATTACAAAATCTTGGTACACTTCAAATTCTATCGTGCTCAACAACTAAAAATGGCCAGGTCTAATTCATCAAACTTTGGTTTTGTCTCCAAAACCAAGTAAACTCGTACTCACGGTTTCCATTGACCAGCCTTCTCATTTTCCAGTCGCAATAACTTCGAAGAATACTATAGAATACAAATTTCCCACCATAAGTACACAGGGACTTTGAAGAACTATTTTATCCAACAGCATAGATTGGAACTGATACTAAAACATTCCAAAAAAGCTAAAAGAGAGAAAAATAATTATTTCAAAATTCCAGTGTCAGGACTTCAAACTCAAATAACCCATAGAACTTGTCATCTTATGTAGCTTCCGAGGATCACAAGCCCCAATAAAGTAACAAAGTCGCCGAGAATATAGGAAATTTTATACCTTTCTCGATTTTGATAAGATCGGTCATAAACTTTACTTAATGCCACTAACGAGAATTTAATTGTATTCCTGAATTTGGAAACCCAGTCATAGTTTGTGGAGTTCGCGCTACTTCACTCACTGAAGTTCAAAAAAGGCTACTTCTGAACTAAAATATCCACTCTCTTCCAATCACCGGCTACTAAGCAAAATGCTCCAAATTTTGACCCATGCATCCAAATTGTTTAATTAGATCTGACCAAATCTCGATCAATTGCACCCAAAAAAAAGGCATGAAGGAAACAGTCATTCGAAAAATAGTTACCAAGTGTACTGCTAACGAGAAATTACCGGATGTAAGAGAGACCATCATGAACGGCGGAGTGGAATCCGCGGCGTGTCGACGGAGGGGAGGACTGAGATGCGAGGATGCCTTCGCTGCCACCGGAGAGTAGGTAAGCATTGCCGACTTCTCGGAATGGATCTCCATGGTAGTCGTGGATTGAGGCTTCAGCTGATCTGACGGCTGATATTAATACAATGACGAGGAAGCGGAGAACTGAAGTGCAAATATTGCTCGGCCAGCGCATTGTGGCGCGAGCCGCGAGGGAGACAACAAAGGAGAGTTAAAATCGGAAGGAAGAGAAATGAGTTGAGTAGTATTTGGATCCGCGAATTTGATGCAGATTGCAGTGAGGAAAGTAAGGGAACTCAAAATATGTCAGCTTCAAGCAAGGTGTGAAGGCGTGTTTTTTAATATAGCTCGCCACAATTTGGCTCCTGCATCCAGCTCTTCCTCAAATATCTTTTTGCGATATCATATCCCGGTTGTGTATTGGTTATTGTTCAATATATTAGTATTAAATTGCAAGGTTTCGTCACTGATTTTTTTTTTTTTTTATCGATACGATAAATTATCCTACACTACTAGGGGTGAGGGAAAAAGGATCTGAAGAGGTACAAAGATAATTCGAAAGGGACTAAACCACTGAATCAGACGGATGCACTATGTATCCACCTGAATTTTTAAGTAGAGCCACTTTTAATATGGAAAATTGGTGTCCCGCTCTACCAAATTTTAATGCATTGATGGTGGCCACCAGCCTTTGAACCAGTGGTTTTTTATCACTGGTCATAATGACAAAGAAATTATTAGGAAGTACTACTACTAGAATTTACTGCTTCATCTCTTGCTTGTTTTCGCCTTTCGGTATGGTAAATAAATCGTAGCATGCAATTCCAATTTCAAAAAACTTCATCTGGAAAAGTTTTAAATACCAGTAAATCTCACCTAAAAATTAGAAAAGTGTCAAATACTAGAAACCCTCTCCTAAAAATTCGTAAAGGTTGAAATTGGAAAAAAAAATTGATTTATTCTTAACTAAAATGTTGTATTGGGTGAAACTGAAATTAAGAAATTAATTTAAGTGGCTTATAACCGAGAAAGATGCTTAGCTATGGTGCCTTATGCTTAGAAATTGCTTCCTATGCATTAGTAAATGAAAAGCAGCCTCTCTATTGCAGCATCAAAATTGTCTCTGACATCATTTCATTTGATTTAGTACGTAATTCACCAATATTATTCGATTTAACTTTAAGCTGAAGACAAGTACATTTTAATGGCTCTGCTGCGACAGGAGCAATCATCAAAATGACCGTCTTGAAAGGTTCATGGTCATGATTGATCAAAAAAATATAAGAGTCAAATCATTATATGTATATCATTTTTAACATCATGCATGAGAGTCACAAAAATTTTTTTATATTTACATTGTGTTCAAAATGAATTACACCTTGAAAAAATAAATGTACATGTTGTAAAATTGGACAAAACAGACAAAAACGATTGACCTAACAATCGTTTGTGCCCAAATCCACGTTTTAACAGATTTGCCTGATTAATAAGCTTCTCTCTATCTCTCTCTCTTTTTGTGGTTGGCTGCAAAGGTGTCAGAATGGATGATTTGAGCGGATTTGAATTGGATAAAATGGGTGATGTGTATAAGTGAGTCAACCCATTTATACTCATTTAATTAGATGGATATAAATGAATAAGTCAAAAAATAAATTGGGTAATCCAATTACCCATTTACAATCCATTTATTTTAACTTTTTGTAAATTCATTTTTGCAAACAAAGTTATCAATTTATACCATCATTTGCAACCATCATTAGTTTTAAATATTTACTTATAATGCACAATAAGTCTAATTATCAATTTTTTCCCATCTGTACTCTGTGTCGCAAAATTACATACTATTTAATAATTAAACAATAAGAATATAAAAATTTGAACTAAGTACTATAAAAGTTAATATAAAAATTTAATTCAAAAATTTTGAACCTTTAACATTTTTTCATGTGTAAATTTAAAATTTCATTTTGGAAAAGTAAGAAAAGAGGTTAAAACTTGTCATAAATTGGTAATGCTGAAAAATGAGTAAATTAACAAACTAAGATGAAATAAAATGATAAGATAAAACCAACAAATAATAATAATAATAATGAACAAAAGTAATTAATATCATGACAAAATAAAAATTTGAAAAAAAATGAGTGAGGAAAGAGAGGAGATTTGGGGGGAAGTTTTTTGAGCTTGATCCAGTTTGATGGTACTTTCGTTCTATTATTTTGCTAAAGGATAAACAACTGGCTTTAGCTGCCGAGAATCCCCCAAATGCACTCTTCCACAAGTTGACCAATAGCTACAAGTTCATCCCCCGGTCTGTGTCATTAACAACATCCAATAAATGAGAAGGGGCCTGTCCTCTATCCTCGTTGTTAATTTGTCTACGTCGTATTATTGTGCAAATCCACACTGCTAAGCTCACAATTATGGTTTCCGCTGGTAACTTAGCCACTTTTGCTGCTATTAGGTAAAGTTCAAAGATTTCTGTCCAGAGAAAGTGAGAAGAACAACGACTATGAGACTATCAAACGTGCAGACCAAAATCAATACATTGGATCCCAAAAATCCACATTGACAATAACAGTACTAGAAAATGATATTAAAAACACATTTAAAACTAGTAAAGATCCAGTATAAGTTAATACAAAGTACCATAATCAGGATAAGAGAAAGATAAATTTGTTTTTATTACATAAAATAAGCACACTACTGAGACTCTTCTTTTACAGGAACATCAGTCAATGAATTGTTGTTTTCTTGAGATGAGCATTTTCGCCCGAGTTGCTGAAATCTAAGAACTTCTCGAGAATCCAGTTTGGTATCCTTAGAAAGAGAAGCAAGTGATCGGGGCACGAGTGAATCCTTAGAAACCTTGGAAGTAAACACAGGTGGTGTGAGCCCAGGTGGAGCTTTTACTTCGTGGCTCGCCGGAGAAGAATCTCGCCGTCTGCCTCCAGTTGATGGCTTTGGCTTAGATTTTTTGGAAGAACGAGCATTGATTGCGGACACGGCTGGAAATTCTGACCTAGAGTCTATGGGAGGAGAAACAGCCGACTGTAGTAACACCATGCATCCGAGGCCAATCTCTTTCTCTGGTATGTAATGATTGGCACGCTGATATACTAGTACATCTTCTCCATCTTTACTCTGACTCCGAGAGATTGCTAAACCTTGCAGATCATTGCAAATTTGTTCTGGAATTCTTTCGGGAGGGGGCGAAAGTAGTCGTTCAACCACTGGCCTTTTTCGTTTGGTAAGAAACCCTAGAGGAGGTTGGACAATTTCTGTTAATGAAAAGGCAACATCTTGTTCGCCATGAATGGAGCCGTCTAAAATTAGCTTCAATTGGTATGTACAACTTCTGTAAAAGAGACTACTGAATATAAGTACTGCCAAACCTCCATGGCCTGGTTGGTTGATGATGGATATGACCTTGTTTGACTAAATCAATACCAATATTTTGCATGGTAAATTACTATTGAAAATTTAAGATCGAGTGCGTTTGGATACATGATTTTTAAAAAAATATTATTCTATTTACATCATAAACGCATTTTTCAATCATCTTTTTATGCTCCTAACTACATTTTTATCTAAAATATATTACATCATAAAGAGCACTACAATGCTATTCTAAATAAGATTTTCAAATGATCTCCTATCACAAAAAATGTTACAGTGTTCACAAATAAATTGACACGGCACCAATAATTACCATGGAATAAAAGTAGTTAGAGTCATAATGTTTGAAGTCTATTGAGTATCAAACAAAGCGAACGCATGGTTGAAAGAATCTTACCATGCACATTTTGCTTCTTAATGTAGTTCGCAGAGGATGCTGTCTTGGAAGCTGAATTTGATCCAGACATTGCAGCATTTTTCAAGAGTGAGGACTGATCAGGCTCAGTTATTTGGTTACTCCGACTCTCTCCGTTTGATTGTTCATGATCATTGAGAGTTTCCTTTTCTCCCAGCCTTGATCCACAAACATGGCATGACTCTGATTCTTCAGATGGCCCTAGATTTCAAAAGGAGTTGTCTGTTCCAATTTGCTACTCTTTTAACACTTGCGCACAAAGAACTGTATAATGAACTTATATGGAACAAGCAATCTAAATGAATCTTCGAGGCTAGTAAAAGGGCCTAGATAGCATAAATTGCACATAATTTCTAATAAGTTTTGAGAAATCCATATAATGGTAGGAAAAAATCATTTGTCAAAAGACATTTCTAAGGAAAAGTATGTCATATTCTAATTTGACTTTATAACATGAAAAATTTCTCTTTGATGTCTTCTTTGCCAATACCCCGTTTGGAACCTGAGTTTTTTAGAAGTTTGTCTAAAATTTTACTGTAGTGCATTGTAAAAGTTTTTGAAAAAATTTTTTAAGATGAAAAACTTTTTTGGAATTTTTTTTTCTTTCATTCCTTTTTCTTTTCTTTCCTCTTCTTCTTCTTCTTTTTCTTCTTCCTTTCCCCTACCCTTTCCCTCCCCCGTTAACCTCTGCCTCCGACGAACCAGCAACCATGGTCCTACGATTTTTTTTCTTTCTTTTTCTCTTTCTTTTCTTTTTCTTTTTTTTTCTTTCCTCTTCTTCTTCTTCTTTTTCTTCTTCCTTCCCCCGTTACCTCTGCCTCCGACGAACCAACAGCCTTGTTCAAATTTTTTCTTTCTTTTTCTCTTCCCCTCTTCTCCCTCTCTGCTCCCCTCTACTCCCTTTCACCTTCCCCCTCTCTCTCTCGAAGTCAGAGAACTAGCAGCCATGGCGTGCACAAATTTTTTTTTTTTTGCTCTTTCTCTCCCCATCTTCTCCATCTCCCTCTCCCCCTCTTCTCCATCTCCTTTTTTGTGCAATGGGTTATTAGATTGGGTTCGGGACTGTCGGCGAACATTAGTAGCCACGGGTTGCGTCGGCGGTACGTGGCTGCCGCGGGTTGCGTCGGCAGTCATGGCTGCTGTGGGTTGTGAGGGAGAGAGAATGGAGGAAGCGGCGGGTGGCACGCGGCGAGGGTTGGACAGCGAGCGTTGGTGGATGAGGGTTGGCGGCGACTGTTCAACGTTGGTGGGGAGGGGGAGAAGAGGGGGAGAGGGGAGGGAAGGGAGAGGAAGAGGGGGAGAGAGAGAGGGAGAAAGGAAGGGAAAAAAAAAAGGAATGCCGGCACCGGAATAGGTGGCGGCGGAGGTGGTGGCCGGCGATGATGGTGTGGTGGATTGGGGTGGGGGAGAAAAAAGAAGAAAAGAGAAAGTTTTTTGTGTATTAGATATTTTGAAGTGTGTAGGTTAAAAAATTTGATAAGTTTTTTTGGATTCTTGTAGCAAAAGTTGTTAAAAAACTAATAGTTAAAAAACTTGGTAAAAAACTAGACTTCCAAACAGATATTTAGAGGTAAGTAGCTCGAGGTGAGCCAAGGAGATTTATATAGGGACTATGGTTGAAATTCCAGAACTTAAAGATTTTGGGTTCAAAATCCCCTCCTATGCTTTCCACTTCTTAATTCTCATCCTACTCCCACTAAAAAAAAATTATATGAATAAAAATAGTTGAAAGTCATAAATTTTTTTTATTGTCACGGATACCAGGTAGGACTGTAAGTTGGGCTGAACCGACTCAAACTCAAATCGTTTTTACCCGTTCAAATTAAGGCCGAGTGTAATGAAGAATGCGTTGGGGTAAAGTTAGGCCTAAAATTTAGACCCAATATCAAGGTGAGCCAGACTTACGCCATGCCAAGTGCAGCCGATCCCACCTGGCCCGAGTAAGGCGCATTCATGTATTACTCATTTATTGCTATTTATACATTCTATCTTCAACCTGTGTGAATATCATAATATTTGTATGTCTTCACAAATAAAATAATTTCGTTGATATTTTCACGTAAAAATATTGTGTGTTGATATTATTAGTGCTTAATTAATCCGATGCCAGCAAGCATGTAGCAGTTATTGTGTTTCATATGGAATGATTAAATCATAATATTCAACAAGTAGTCAACTATATATTCATGACCTGAGTTATCAATAGAATTCAATATAACAAATTTTTTGCATAAAAAAAAAAGTCATAGTTAGACATTTAGACTATTACAATTATTTATAAATGTTTTAATTGTTTACATAAAGATCATGAGAAAATTCAAGCATGGAAAATAACTGGAAGCAATAATAGACTAATTGATTTAGCCTTTTAGTCATAAAACTTTCACTAATTGAAAAAACAAAAATGTTATTTGCACTTCATTTTTTTTTTATTTGTACCCCGCCATTTGTTTTATTATATTGTCTAATAAATAAAACTATGTGACTAAAATAATAGTGAGGGTGTGACTAACAAAAAATGGGAATGCAAATAACATTTTCTTGAAAAAAATATAAAAATAAATTTAACAAATGTCTTTTCTTAGGTCAAACTTTGAAATAAAATGCAAGTATTTTACAACTTATTTTAATTGGTAGATCTCGTTCTTATCCAAGATATACATACGGTGGTTAAAGGTAATTGGATACTTATATTAACATAATTAATCAAGAGGGATAAAGGAACACTTACACTGATTTCTACAATAAAAACACACAATCTCCTCGTGCAAGAGATCTGATCAGAGAATTCAAGTTCAAAAGTGTTATTAGGCCAAGACTTTTAAAAAAAAAACAACCTAACTTATCTTTTATAACAACAAACAATTACGATTCAAGAATTCCAAATGTATAATGCTGAAAAATCTATTAAAAATTTTTCACAAAGGAAAGATAACAAGAAAAGTTAATAAATTTATCTTGCAGGTTGGAAAACAGTTAAAGATGAGGATAAAATGGTTTTTAAAAAAATGAAGATCGTCATTACATACCAAGGAATTTCATTGCATCTTCACTCATTATGCATATACAAGACAACTTGCCAGCCAATTCGAAAGAAAGATCTCCAAATGCTTGCAAAGGTATTTCAATTGTCTAAACGGAATTAAAAACGTGAATATACAAGCATTTGACCTAATCTAAAATGGCACACCTCCTTGTCAAAATCTGAAAACATTTGTATTGACAGGCGAGCACTTGAAAAATATTTTGTAACGGACGGTAACAAATGTTACAAATGGAAGATATAGTAAGAGATAATACGTCTAAACAATCGTGAGGGGGTTGGGGGGATGAGTTAGGCGGCAGGTGGAGAAAGTATAGGTGAAATATTTCGAGTTTGAAATTTTCTACTTGTAAAAAAAAAGAGAGTCCAAATTACATCAACTAATTTGTTTTGTCGTTTTTCTTGGAAGTATTTAAGGAATGACGGTTGAGCAGTGAGCGTAATCACAATGCAAATAACTCAGTAATGTCAAATTATTAGTGAATAATCAAAGAGTTTCGTTGTCGTGTTTGCTATTGGCGACTTGATTTTTCAAACACAAGGAATAACTTCAAATTTTAATTAATTTTCTACCCCGAGTTTTCTTGTGATAAGCAAACTAAGATGCACAGCTTCATGATCGATAATATGAATTAGTCTATTATATTTCTTTAAGTTATAAGAGAAAAAAAAAAAAAGATCTCACAAATCATTTCCAGTGTCTCTCATATTTGAAAATGTTCAATCGGCAATAGTACGGGGCAAAGTTCATCTATATTTCATTCTTTGCACAAGAATAAAATTACAATAACGGTCGATTTAGTTCATGGATTGGATGAGAGGGAATTACTTATTTTCGGACTATTCATTATGGATTGAATCATTTTCGCACAAGTAATCTCGTTATCTAATGTTTGGCTGACTTTGTGTTAGATGCAATATCCTAGAAAATAACTTCATCATCATGTGTTTACTTAGAGATGTGATGAGATATGATTACTTCAATATTCTTTATAACAGAATTACAATCAGGAGTGCATATATTAGACTAAGATACTTTTTTTAATAGACTTACAATTAGAGGTGTATATATATAAACAACGCACATAAGTGACCTTTGTATGGTTCTGACTTGAACCAACATATAAGTTTTTGTTTTGGGCTGAGTTAGACCTTATTAAATGGGTTCATAAGTCTAATTTACATGTCTAACCTTTGAGTAAATCTTATATATACTGGCAATATATACATTATCACCGTTGAATTCGTGACATGTATGTAAAAATTGAATTTTAAATTCAAAATCTGTATAGTTGTTATTCATTAAATGCTGTAGGAAAAATTAATCTCTAACTTTTTTTATAAAATAAAATTGACCAAGAAAATATGGTTATATAATTAACTAGTGGGGCCAACTTAGTATAAAATTTACTTTTGCTTTTAGTAGGGGTAAATTAGTTCAATACTTAGTTATTTCATGAAAATGGACGAATTAGTTCAAAACATACATATTTTATTTGTAGGGACAAATTCATCCAAAATTTTGTTATGTGATTAATAGGGGCAAATTAGTCCAAAACTTAGATTATATTATAGTGACAAAGTAGGTTTATATAATTATTAAAATAAAGCACTATTCTATTAGTAGGGGTAAATAAATTCCAATTGTTACACTCCACCTTTTATTCATCTTGAAATAACTCATATCACCATCCTATAGAATTATTTTACCTCCCATATGAGAGATTAATTCAGTTAGTTGGGATGTATCATTCCACACATAAACGCAACCAAACATGGGAAGATGTAGGATTGAATTTTCAATCCTATGTCATTCCATGAACCAAATGAACCCTAAGTGTAAGCTGACAATAATATGTGGTATTTGGCTAATATCAATTAGTGATTGTTAATTGTTATATATTTAGATCCCATTTGGAACAGTGATGTGTTCATAAAAAAAAAACTTTTAAATACTAAAAATAATTTTAGAGTGTTTGGTAACTAATTTACCATAACTTAAGAGTTCCAATTTTTGATAATTAAAATTTAAAAACACTCTTGTTAAAAATATTTATATTAGAAGTACTCTTTTGTAAACCATGGCAACATCAAACGGGCTTTATTGATAGACTTACAGGAAATGGGGAAAACAAAATAAAGAAGGATCCTTGAAAAACTTTATATTAAAAAATTAGTCACTCAGCCCATGGTCAAAACCCACCTCAAGATCCATTTTACATTTAAACAAGCGACTGAAAAACTTAAAAGCCCGCTAGGCCCAATGCCAATTCCCAATCCACAGTCCACTCCAACCCTACGGCCACCTCCCTCAACGCCCCTTACCGTGGCCTTCCCTCTGCTATAACCTGCTCATCGTCGCTCATCACCGTCTCCTTCTCCTTGCTTATTGCTTCCCGCGTCCTCTTGTTTCTTTTCCACCTCCTTGCTGTTCTTTTGAGCGTTTTCAGAGACAAGTTTGGCCTGAAAATTGGTATGGATATTACTTTCCTATCTTTTTTGGTGTATTTTTCGTTCATTGATTTTGTCCAACGAATTTTACCTATCAATCTTTTTGGAATATGTTCTTGAAGGGTCATTGTTCATTCATATTAGTAAAGCTGAATATATTTTTTTTGTTTGGTCCGGAGTTTTAATAGTCGACTTGGGATGGCCAGCCAAGTTAATTGCGGCGACTTGTAGGAGTCAGAGTCGGACTAGTCTCTGAACCATACATTTTTTGATTTTGTGAAACTGAAATACTTTATGAAAATGCACCTTTGCTGTTAATTATGCAATTCATTCTTCTAAGCTTAATCAAGTTTTGTATATCCTGTTAGTGCCACTTTTTTCCCCGCAGCTGAAAGAGGGTGAAAAATTGAAGCAAATATGTTTGGAGTGGTAAAATTTGTATTTGAGCATTTTTGGTTTTTTTTTTCCCTGCAGCTACTTGAATGGTAGATATGGTTGACTTAATCTCTCAAAATGCTGTTCCGAAGGATAGGGTAGATAAGAGTAAAAGGAAGGCTTATGATGAGCCTTCGGGTATTGATAGCTCGGAACCGGTTGATGATGGGCTGGTGTCTGATTTGCAAAAAGTTGCAAGTCACAGGAAGAGAAAGAAAGAGCGGAAGGAAGACAATAAGAAAGTAGAGATTGAGCAAGAGAGGGAAATGAAGAACTTAGAGAATTTTTTGTTTGGTTCCTTGTATTCTCCCACTGAATTTGGTAGAGATGAAGATGAAGAAGTTGGACAGGAGGTGGATGACAGCGCTGCTATGTTTTTTGTGGACCGTTCTGCAAATAGTGCTTTGTCTGTCTATAAAGAGGATGCGGACTCAGCTGAGACTAGTGATGAAGAGGATGCTAAGCAGAAGAAGCCTGTGTGGATAGATGAAGAGGAGGAGAGAACCAGTGTAAACATAGCTAAAGTGAACCGACTGCGGAAGCTGAGGAAAGAAGAGGATGAGAGTGTGATATCTGGTTCTGCTTATGTGTCGAGATTGAGGGCTCATCATGCTAAGTTAAACCCGGGTACTGAATGGGCCAACCTTGAGAGAAATTATCGCTCGGATGATGAAGATTCAGATGATGAGGAAGGTTACACGGGTGTTGAAGGCATTACTGACATCCTTCGAACAGATGAGGATCTAGTTGTGAAGAGCGGCACGAAACTTTTACCTGGACTTCTTGAGTATTCAAGATTGGTTGATGCCAATGCAGAAGAGCCTTCAGGTGGTCCAATCAATTCAGTTCAGTTTCATAGGAATACCCAATTGCTCCTTACTGGTGGACTGGATAGAAGGCTGAGGTTCTTCCAGATTGATGGCAAAAGAAACACCAAAATACAGAGTATCTTCATAGATGATTGTCCAATTCGAAAGGCATCTTTTTTGCCTGATGGGTCTGCGGTTATTGTTTCGGGGAGAAGAAAGTTCTTTTATAGTTTTGACCTGGTGAAAGCGAAGGTTGATAAAATAGGTCCGCTAACAGGAAGAGAAGAGAAGAGCTTGGAAGTATTTGAGATATCACCTGATTCTGATACTATTGCTTTTCTCGGCAATGAAGGTTATATTTTGTTAGTTTCGACCAAAACAAAGGAATTGATTGGGACGCTCAAAATGAATGGAACAGTCCGTTCATTAGCTTTTACCAATGATGGGCGTCAATTGCTAAGCTCAGGTGGGGATGGGCAGATTTACCACTGGGACTTGAGAACAAGGGCGTGCGTTCATAAAGGTGTTGATGAAGGTTGCATAAATGGTACGTCTCTTTGCACTTCCCCGAGTGGAAATCTGTTTGCAGCCGGTTCGGACAGCGGAATTGTTAACGTCTACAACAGAGATGACTTCTTAGGGGGAAAGAGAAAACCAACCAAGACCATTGAGAATTTGACGACAAAAGTAGACTTTATGAAATTCAACCATGATGCTCAAATATTGGCCATTTGTTCTAGCATGAAAAAGAACAGCTTAAAATTGGTCCACGTTCCATCGTTTACTGTTTTTTCAAACTGGCCTCCATCAAACAGAACCCTGCACTATCCCAGGTGCATAGACTTCAGTCCTCATGGAGGTTTTATGGCAATGGGAAATGCTGGTGGGAAGGTGTTGTTGTATAAGTTGCATCACTACCATAATTCCTAGTTAAGTTTCTTGTTCAAAACAATTGTCTGTGGATGAGCTGGAGAACTCTTCGAGTAATTTGCTTTTAGTAGATCAGTTTCGCGAGTTCCAGGGCACCAGCAGAATCCATGGCATTGGTATGCATGAGCTATGTCCCCAGTAAAATACTCATTCTCCGAATAGGTATCGAGTTTCCACAATGCCATGAAGAAGAGAAAGCTGTGAAATTTCAGAGCCTAGGTGCATGAATCGAAGCCTTTTTCCCATCCTATATACTCCTACTTTTCTGCTGTTTATCATTGGCGTCAATGTTGCATTACAAGTCTTTCAACACTTGCAAGGCAAGAATGCTATAATAGATCCAGGAATGTATTTCACTTTACCATGATCAGTTTACGTTAGTGTTGCTGTTGCTGCATCAATGTTACGCCTAGCTTGCTTGATGTTATCATGCTTTGATTCCTCCATTACAAATTCTCGTAAATTGTAGTGTAGTTGCTATGGTATTAGCTCAATTCCCTTATAAAAAGCAACTAAAAGTAACATACGGTAATTGAGGGAGTTACCGTGACAGTATGATGGATTGGTGCCTTGCCTTGGCAATTGGCAGTACTTTGTAGGAGACAATGGTACTAAAATACTAATAAAGTTAGATACTAGATGTGTATTTTTTTATAGACTGTATGGAACTAAAACTATAAATTTAGATACTTTTTCTTTTTAGAGACTATATGGAATCTAAAAGTCATGTGAATGAATTGCTTGTATAATTTTTTTTTTTAATAAAAAGTCTATATAGAATCTATAATTTTTTTTATATACTAAATGTAAGTAAAAAATCATACGACTTGGCTGAATCATTGCATCTCTACCATTACAAATTCAAATGGAAAGGACCCAAAAGTCATATGAATGGAATGCTTGTAGCAATTGTCAATGATAACAAAAATAATAACAATAATCACAGGCGTTAAAACAGTAAACATCTATATCGAGAATTTTTTTATTTGCGAAAACTACTAAGGATGTATTTAATAAAACTAAAGTTTGAAAGTTGAAATTTGAAATCTAAAGTCTGAATCTATTAAATTATTAAATTGTTAAGTACTAAATCGAGTGCGTACACATTAAATGATAAGTAAATAGTTTATCATTTATTTTTTGAGAACAAGTTTTGTTTAGAAAATTCTGTGTTACTTAATTAATAATTTTTTTGTTATCAAACGCATCTGAACATATTAACATTCGAATCTATTAAATTTAAGTGTTGAATTAAGTTATTAAATAGGACCTAAGTTTTAAATTTGTTGAGAAAAGAGCTGTCGGAGCCAAAATATGCACGCTTATTTGATAATCTAATTCAATATAAATACTTAATTGGAAGTTTATTCCTTATTTGATAATCTAATTCATTATTTAAACTCAATGAATTCAGATCTTAACATCTTCAGATGCATGTGATAACAAAAAATATAATATCTAATTAATTGACATCAAATTTTTTAGATAAAACTTGCTATAAAACATAACTGATAAGTCATTCATTTATTAATTAACGTGATATACACTCAAATGTTAATTAAGATAAATACTTAATAATTTAATTTAGCAACTTAATGGATTAAGTGTTCAATTTGTAGACTTGCGTTATATCAAAACGCACCTTATGACTGAATATCATAATAGTCACCCTTTCTCATGTGCCATACGATGTGTATAGTTAACAGGTAATCCAAATTTACTCCTATGGGCGAGGGCAGCACAACTTACGTGAGCGAAGGCCGCTGGGACTGAATGTGATAAATTTAGAATGTGGAAGGCCAAAATTTGGACGAGCCTAGAAAATAAGGGACTGAAACAGAAAATATTTCGACACCGAAATGCTCCGGCCCCCTGCCCTCTGGCAGTTGAAGGTGTACTGACTACTGACGAAGCTTCCTTAGAAATTGGCGGGGACATTTGGAAGTGGCAGGTCGTCCATAGTCATGAGGACAACTCCCATAGCAGTATTCATGGCCTTTGGGACGAAAGGCGATGTCCATCCAATCGCCGTAAGTGTCGAACCTTTAATGGTGACTGACGTTTTAATTTCAGGGAGTTTTAAACTTTGTCATCTGCAGCAAATGTTGGCTGTTGTTGATTACTTTTCGTTGATGTCATACTAACAAATACACAGTATCAACATAGCATAAAACTACTACTGGCATGTTAATTTCTTTCTCCACTGGAACTGGAATCTTTTGATTCGTATAGAGACTTCGAACTTCGAATTCCCGCATTTGAAAGCTGAACTCTATAGTAGATTGGGTTGCGATGCAATTTTTTTATTTTTTTTGGAAGGGGGGTGGTGGTGGGGATGCTGAATAATTCTGGAAATTCGATATGAGTTTATGACGTAGTTGGACTAGATTGGCTATCCATGTCCTTGCTTGGGTTACCTACTATTCCATTTCAGTGGGCTTTTCTTCTTATATAATCAATTATTTTTTTGAGTATTAATTCTCATTCTGGGTTGACAATATGTAATTTTGCAGGCCATAGCTGCTGCTTTTGCAGTTGACATGGAGCAATATAACGTATTTTTTATAACTCATTCAGCACATGAGGTAGGTTGATGGGTGCATGGATCATGGAGATCTTGTTTTTCTGCGTCTTGTTTTACTTTACATAAAATGCATCCGAACCGTGCCTTCATTTCTTTCCAAGTGATTACTTATCTGGTCTGGAATTGAACTCTCGATGTGTACTTCACATGCTTTGCCTAATCCTCTCCATGATAAAGGCCATTTGCAAATAATACAAACTTAAATTGAATAAGTTCCTCTATGCCGCCCACAGTAATTGACAACTTTGCAAATAATAAACATGCAAGCTTGTGCTAAAGACCTATGCATTTTGAGGTAATAGGCAAAAGAAACCTTTTTTGAAGTCTCTGTACAGGTAGCAGGTCATTCATGTTAGTTAGACACGGGCAAATTTTGCACCTGAAACCGCTTCTGTTAGAGGGGATATTGCCTTGTAAAAGATTTGGCCCATAGCAAAAGCATTGGAGTGCTCATACTATCTTAGGCACATCATGTATCATTTAAAAAATTTAAAGAAAAATAAATGTCACTTGTTTGAAGGAAAGCTAAGGATCATGCTAAAACACAAAGAGAAAATCCTTTTATGGAGCTTTATTCCTTGTTCTTGGGATAATATAAATTCCATGGCATTTAATGATCTAAAAACTCCTTCACTCTGATGAAGATATATGTCTTGTCTTTTAGAGTGCTAATAAGTTCAGTTCAGTTATTTGAGAGTTGAGTGTTTTTAAATGATTTTTCTGCACACGTTATTGCTAAAATTATTAACTTTGCTGAATGTTGATATCTTTATCATAGTTATTTACAATCAGTCAAAATGAGCTTGTATTTAGGCATAAAATTTACCCTTTTTCTTTTTGTGGTTGAAGTGACTTATACTCAACCAGTCTGTTAAATGTCATATTTCACTGACTAACAGGGCCTGAAAGTGCACTTAGAAGCAAAAAGAGTCGTTTATCTCCCTGTTTCATCACCACCTGCTTTGGCACCGCATGATGATAGTGCTCCCCCAGCAGGTTAATTTCTTCATTTTACGTGGTCTGTGTAGTTATTTGTGTTATTTCTGGGCTTTCTAGTAGCTGTTTAGCTTTTCTAAGAGTTGAACATTGGCTCTTTTCTCTCAGGCTCCAAAGACTTGTCTTTCACTCTCCAGAAGAGGGAAATTACAAGAGATCACAGAAGAGAATGTGTTTCAATTGTTGAAAGGATATTTGGAGATGGCTTGAGCTTGCAGAGCGACCTTATGGTTATAAATTTCTTTGCACTGGTAATGATGCGGGCAAATTGGTATTTTCCCCAAAGAAGATTAAAATGAAATCAGTTAGGGACTGCTGCCAAACATGCACTGCATGTCAAGAATCATTTTGATCTCACCATGTGTATTCTCTGGTAGTCTGGGGGGAAAAAATTTGAATCTATAGTTACTCAATGAGAGCATGTTCTGGAAATATGAAGTAAAGTTTTCTGCATTTAATCACGTGTAAATGTATGCCAATGGAAGACGCGTGGCAGATGGTATTAACAGTAGGTTATCATCTAACTTTTTTGTTTGTAGAAAAAGATAAAAGTGTTAACAAAGATGGGCATTTTTCTTTAAGCTTTCTGGTGCATAAACAATCAATCAAAGGAATGATAAGAAAATGCCCTCTTTTTCTGAAAGCTAAAAGGTCTTCCTTTAGTAGTCATTTCTTTACACTACTACAAATTTTGATGATTTTGCTTCTAAGCAATATTGTCTATCCTTTTTGTCCAGGAAGGGTGGAGCCTTGCTGAATTGTTTCACCTCCGCTGTGTTGTTGCTGCTCCCTATGTAGTCCCTTATAGGTACTAGAAGACTTTCATCTGTATTCTTATATGCAATATCTATCATTGCTCAGTGTAGAGCCTTGCTGTTCTAATGGCCTATTTCTTGATGCTTATTGATGTGTAAAAAGTTCAAAAAGTTGAGAAAAGGACACAAAACTAGTTCACTCATATAGTGCAAAAGAGAAATAGAGATATCTGACCATGGGTCTAGGTCTGCATAAATACAAAGCACTTGTGCTTGACTTCTTAATATTTCCAGGATACTTTCTTACAAGATTTATCCTGTGGTCAAGGTCCAAGAGAGGTTTTATGAAGAGCAGTGATGCTGTTCTCTCTCTCCCATGTTATTTTCTTGTTATAATTGGTTTCTTTCCTTTTTGTCTGGTTCCTTGTGTTGCCATGTGAGCATTCTGCTTGAAATTGAATTTTAGAGAGCTGTTACTGTGTACCATGTACATAAAAACTTTCATGAATTGACTATAATTCCACTACTATTCACCCATGAGGTGCTTGTGCTGCGTAAAGTTTTACTTTTGCTACTTTGTTTTGATTCATAACTCACTTTTACATGCTATGCAGTGCCCCATCATCATATGAAGGAAAATTTAGCAAAGAACTTCCAGATTTATATAAATACCTTAAAGAAGCTCCAGATGATAAGGTATGTAAACTAAATTTATTGTTACTTTAGTGCTGAAACTACTTCGGTTTTTGTCTTTCCTCTCTTAAGGCATCCTTTGAGGCCATAATTTGGATTCACACTTGGCGAGGGCAGTCTATTCTTATTGTCATTTCAGTTTCTTTTTGATACTTAGATAGTACTTTTTGTGTTCAGATAGCAAATTATCCTACACTATCTGGGAGACTTTTAAGCTTGAGAAACTTGTTTCATTAGCTACTTCTGGAAAACATGAAGGTTTGGAATTACTTTACTGGATGTAACCTGTATGTTGCCGTAATAGGTTGGTTGGAAGGATGTAATTCATTGGATGTGGCCGCTCTTTACAGATGAATGGGGATCTTGGAGAAATGTTGAACTTAGGCTGAGTGCCTGTCCTTTTACGGTTTGTCCATATTGTTGGTGAAAATTATCTTGATGTTATATTTGAATGAGATAATGGGGCTATTTGTTCTATCTTGTGGGATCATCGTTCCTTGTTACTTGTTGGTCTGAAATGACTTTATTCGGTTTCAGGATCCAGTAACAGGGCTTCCAGCATGGCATGATAGGCCTTCTTCCCCCCTAATACTGTAAGTTCAATTATCTGCCTCAAAAAATTGCCTTTTATGGTAAATGATCCACGAAGATAGAATATGGTTATCCACGTCCAATTTTTTCCCTAGAAAAATTTTTATCAAGGACATTTTGGCTCTTTTAGAGTTGAATGTTACATGTTTCAGTTCAATTTCTTGCAAGGCTTCAGTCATGCTCTGTAAAGTGGTTCAACAGCCTGTTGCAAATGTCTTTGGTTTCCCTGTTACATAATTCCTAATTGAATCACCATCTCACATTATACTAGGATGACACTCATACGACTTATTTACTTTCCAGTAATGGTTGATAGGTAATGAATCCCCACTGATATTAAATGCAAGAGTGCATTTCATCTTTGTAGAGGTGTATAATGGGAAATGTAAATTGTGTAACAGAAAATTTATAGCATCTTCATAGTGGTTATAGAGCCATTTGTCTTCTCTTGCTTTTAACTGCATTGCATGCCCATGCTGATGTATGCCTCATGATTATTTATTCCCATGCTTGCTTGTTTGTCACTAAAATGGGAAAATAATGGAACTTGCTGAATTTTGTTTCTACCTTGGTATGACAGGTATGGATTTAGCAAAGAAGTAGTTGAATGCCCTGGTAATCTTTTTTCCCAAGGAAATGCTTATATTTTATCATGTTCGTTAAATGTGATCCATGTGTCAAATATGCAACAAGTTCTCTGAGAAGTTTTAAAACAAAGCCAGATATTACGTGTAGCTTACTAAGAAGCTTGACAGTAATAGATATCCTGAAGTCTGACTACTTTGATCTGCATCTTAAGCATTTAGTCGTTCTGATCAGAAAGAAACAAGCTGTAAGTGTTGGTTTAAAGATGTGTGGTTATAGTAGTTGGTTGCCTAATATGCTGATTGTCTGTGCTTGATGGCAAAATGTTTGTCATTGATATGTCTTTGTTTCATCCATTACTTTAATATCATAACAATGACAGGCTATTGGCCATCAAGGGTACAGGTATCTGGCTTTTGGTTTCTTTCCTCAGAATGGCAGTTTTCATGCAACAAATGTGCCGAAATTTCTGCTTTAGTTTCTTCAATGCCTTTGAACACAAAAGATGAGTTGTGCTCAACTCATGTTAAGTTACAATCCTTTATGTCTGCTCCTGCGCCAGAGCTACCTATTTTCATTGGTCTAAGTTCCATTGGAAGGTGAGTTTCTAATTTCAGACAGATTGTATCCTCTGTTCAAAAGATTGTGCCTTTACCACTTCGGTTTTAGAGACTATGGTATCCTTGTGCTTATGGTTGTTTGGACTAACAAAAAGATAAGATTATTTAAAAATGGCCACATAAATATGGATAAATAAACACCAATTGCTTTGGTGTATTCTGTGTTGCACCCTAGAATACTCTCACTGGATCTTTTCTTCTTTATTCTATTAGTGCTATCTCCTGGGGGAGGCTTATAGCATCACAATGAAGTGTGCATATAAGCATTATAGGTACTTTTGTTTGCAATAGAAAGATCTTCTATGACTTGGGGTACTTTCATTCCTCATTTTGGTAGTTTCTTATCTAATCAAAATCCTTTGTGCATTCCTGTATGGTTATTTCGAATTTGAATATCTGCACAGAATGATCATCCTGATTTTCTAGTGCTCCAGGTTACATGTTTTCTCTATTTTTTTTTTTTTTTTACTGTTTTCCTTTTGGTGATGAAATGGGTGTGTTTTGCCTTCTGCAGCATGGGCCTTATGAGAAATCCCCAAGCATTTCTTCAAGTAATAGAGAATGTTATAGGCATTTCAAGTCATCGATTTCTATTATTCTCAGCTGGCTATGGCCCTTTAGACACTGCTATTAATTCATTAGCACAGAATGGACTAGTTGGTTCAGAAAGAAGACAGTCAAGTAGAGATGGAGTGTCCATTTTTGGTGGACGGCTTTTTTGTTACTCTGGGTGAGTACTTTCACCTTTTCATGTTGACTTGGGAAATGAGTAGGCTAAAGCATATGAATTGGCATGGTCGCAGTAGGAACTAAAAATGCAAGATACTCCTTTAGAATTCTTATGCACGTGCTGGAATTAGGGTAGAGAAAATTTGACCAACAACCAAATAGATGTAGGGATAATGCTGCACAGCCCTCCTTAGTTTTTCCTCTGCCAATGGTGACAAGGGACACGATCAGAAAATGATGATGTTTGCATGAATAGGTGCAAAGTAGTAATAGCAACTGCATTGCAATTTCGATGTAGAGTCTGTTCTGTGAAATACAATCATCTACAAGAATTAAATATCACAGTTTTCTGTGGAAATATATTTTAGTTGAGAGTGGGAAAATATAATTGTTGATGCAGAACTTCCAAAATGTAAAGTCATTGTGATAGGTAGTGCTAACTGTAAGAACATGCACAGATCCTTTCTGCATAAACTTTTTGGAGAATTAGTGCATACACCTTCATGTGCAAATTGAATGTCTTGTTATACTTGTGTAGACAACTGGACTTTTGTCAAGTTTTGATCCTTTTCACTACTTTTCTGATTTTTTAAATTTGAAAAGAATGAGAAATCTCATGTGAAACTCTTCAATATGAAAGTTTGACAAACAAACACGTTATTGCTTTGAATAACGTTTGAATAAAGAAGTGCTACAGGAGGAGAATGGAGATTTAAGTTTTGGGATGGGTCAACTACATACAAAAAATGGAAATTCTTACTTTTGGATTTTCCTTGTGGATGGTGGAATGGACTGATACGACTGAACAATTGGTCAAAGCTTAAAAAAAATCAGAGTACCTTTGAGAGAATGAACATAGCTTTCATATGATAATATAGGAGCGTTTAGAAGGTTATGCCTAGTGTGGCTTTTATAAGGACTTGAATATCATAGGCCAATATTGGTAAATACTGCTGAATTCCTTGTCTTGCTAAACAGCCTTTTACAGTTGACTGCTGGATATAACAATTGATTAAAAGACATTTGTAGACTGTTGATACTTGTTCATTTTGGCATTTAATACATTATTTTAGAAGATTAACACCTTCTTTTAGATGAATTTAGTATCATACCATACAACTGGCTGTTTCCAAGATGTGCTGCTGTAATTCATCATGGAGGAAGGTAAGAGTTCATTCTTAATGACACTATTCTACTGCTTCTTAATATTATGTTATCTTTTGAAATTTAATGCTTCTCAATTTCAACAGTGGGTCTACTGCTGCTGCATTACGCTCAGGAACTCCCCAGGTTTGTTTCTTGACTATCTTTAAAGCAACATATTTCTGTATCTTAGATGTGGTCATTAACCCGAGAAAGTGGACCGAGGATGGAATATTGCATTGACCTTTTCAGAGTATTGACTGTACTTAGGTTGGGAGTTTTATTATATTGTTTTGCATTGTTAACTTTAAATCTGTTTAAGACTACCGATTACCTGGTTTGCTGTTGAGTAGGCAATATAACTACTGATAGAAGGTAAGGATATCATCTTTCAGAGCCCTTATCTCACTTTTATCAAAATATCTTGAGAACATTAAGATTTGCTGTTGTTTGAAGCAGCAAAATCCAAGGTTGTTTTTAGCTTCTGATAAACAACCTTATTAGAAAGTACTAGGATTATTTGACCATTTTAGTTATCAGAAATGGAACTTGCTCTTCATGATTTAGTTGAACTCCACATGTATGATCACTCATTTGCTCCTTGCTATTGAGTATGTGCTCAGAAGTGATTAATGTTTGATATCAGGTAATTTGTCCATTTTTAATGGACCAATTTTACTGGGCTGAGAGGATGTTTTGGATTGGAGTAGCCCCGGTGCCATTAAAAAGGCACCAGCTACTTCCAGATAAAGATGAGGATTTATGCATCAGGGAAGTTGCAGAAGTAGTTGCCAGGGCAATAGGTTCTGCATTATCTGTTGAAGTGAGAGCACGTGCTTTAGATATTGCAAAAAGAATATCATCTGAGGTAAGGATGGTCACGCATCTTTTAGTTAAATAACTGCAGAAAATGAATTTAGATTACCCAAATTACAGGATTGGGTTATGGTTGACATTCTGATAAACATTTGTCATCTGCACCACCAAGTTTTCTTTTTCTAAAATTGATATGTGTGTATGAGTGAAAATTTATTGTCATTTTTATCCAGCTTTACTGTTCTCCTACATAATTCTCCAAGGAGACAAATTTTCAATGGGAGAGACTATTAAACAACTGAATTTCAGTGGAAAAGCTTTGATCATCTATAGCCATTAATAAGCATTCTGCAAACAGACTGAATTTTGGAGAAATCTTTGTATTGTTTTATGGCTAAATACTGATAACTTCCAAATTAAGACCTACCAAATTGGAGGCATGATGACTTTGCAGATATATCAGAAGCTGGATCAACCTTTTGAAACTGTACCCTTTTGTCTTTTGATGTTCTCATTTTAAAGTTTCACATGATTATTTTTGTCACACCTTGAATTCCAAAGAACATGCCTTACCCTGCAATGTTTGGGTTTTATTATCCATCATAGAAAAACCTTTGAATCTAACAACAATTTTCTGTGTTTTCATATGTGTTTGTGTTGGTGTGTGTCTGACTGATAGTAAATGCATGGGCAACAGCATTTGACTAAATTTTTCTATTTGTATTTTTGATAAATTGCGTGATCTGTATTTATGTTCTTGCTATCATATCCTAGCATTTTGTGAACTTAAAACCCTATGACCTTGTGCTGAGTTTTGAACTCTGATGGACGCTACAGCCAAAATTTAGTGTATGTTTTGTCTTTTTGGTACAGCACGATAGTGAATGTGAGATACCACTTAAATTATGCTTGTGAATTAGAACTGAAAATGACAAAGTGGATGCTTTCCGTTATACTTGCATTTTGACAGGATGGAGTTTCACAAGCGGTGCAAGCTCTAAAGGAGGAGGTGGGCTTTTTAGGTTCCAGGAAAGGTTACCATTAGCCAAGTGTGTATTAGCTACTAACTTACACCTAACGCTTCATATTATTAACTTAAATTTAACGCTTCATACTGAATTTACTAGTTTGCTTTCCTCATGATTCATTCTCTTGTCCTTTCTGTCCCTTCCTTTGTTTACATCATAGGATGTACATTTCATACACTGAATTTTAAATTCAGGCATCTGCATACATCTGAATTAGTACTTTCTGTAGTTCAGATGTTGAAAACAATTGGCTTAAATCTAGAAGACTGCTAAGCAAACTATTCTGGGGATACATGTGATGTGGTCCGCACTCCACTCAGTTTGTGTCCATTTCGTTAGTTCAATAGTTGCTGCCAAAGTATCCTGGTGTGCGCATACTGCTACTCAGATAATGTGCTTGGAACCCTTGTGCATTGATGATGTGAGGATATGTATATTGATATTCTTGACTTATCTGGTTCACCTTAGAAATGGCACAAAATAGTGCATATATTCTTGTGTTTTAGGAGCGTAATTAGACTTGAGAATTGTTTTCCTGCATCTCATTTAGCCGGAGTATTGTTTATCTTTGAATGTAAAAGGTGTTTAGTGAGGTAATCATTACACGGGGATTACGTTTGCATTTAATCTCCTTTCCTTTTGATTCTGGTTTCACTGGTCAAGCAGGAACTTCTTTTTGAGCCTCGGACGATGGGAGTGCCCAGGTCAACTTTAAGCAACATTTGGACTGCTCCCACTAAGAAACATTTTCCAACGTAGGCTTACTAAGTCCAAGTTGGCAACTGTAATGACTAATGAGTATGCAGAGTCGGTTGGTTGGTTGGTAGATCAATTGAATGACCAATGTCGTCAGTCTGCAAATGGTAACATTCATGTCTCAAAGGTCAAGCAAGAGTAATGCCAGGACAGAGGACTGGAAGACCGAGATGTGAATCTGTGATCTCTTGTGATCCACAACTAAAGCTCGACCCATTATATCAAAACTAGTCCTCTTGAAGTCTGGTGGACCCGTAAGAATTGATCCGGACACACCTGTGTTGAAAAAAAAAAAAAAAATCTCGTGGATAATGTGCTTCTACAATAACATCCTTCCAGACGCCAAGAGAACGTAGCTCCTCATTGTTGTATCATTCCTCGAAAACCCATTTGTATTTTTGTTCTTGCTTGCATTTTATCAATGTGGTCATCTAGTTTGTCAAACTGATAATTTTGAGAAGTACATAAGGAGGTTTTCTTACTTTCTTTTTTCCCCTCGCAACTGCTTTTGTTTGACTTTCCCGGCACATTTTCAGATCCTACCTCTGAAGAAAAGAAAACAAGCAGAATCTGAATTGATTTATGGATGCAACACGCACTGTCTGAATTTTTTTAGTAAAGTCGCTCTTTAATGGTTCAATATGCTTGTAAACGTCGCAGAAGTGAAAAGTCGCCAAAATCTGTAGAAAATATGTGACTAACAGGTCATTGATTGGCCGCATTGCTTTAATTAAATTCTGCCAAACCCACTACATCCACTCCACAGTCTGATTTATTTCCCTGTCTGAATGCTGAAGGGCAAGAATTCAAGGTCCGATTCAATTTTGATCAGCTCCCGTTAATGATCAAGAATGTGGGGCCTAGTTAACATTTCTTTCATTTTATTTTTTGTGGTCTTACCCATTCTTCATGACCCAACACCTTTTGGGAGCTGACAGAATATAACTCTGCTATATAATGGGGTCCAAAACCTCGCATAGAAATGCATCTCAACAACCTAGAACTGTAATCATTTCAGCTTGCTTGTGCCGTTTTCACTTTCAGGATGTCCCAGGGAAGATGCAGTGCAACATTTGCCACAGCGATGATGCTGTGCTTGCTGGTGCTTCATTCTGGTGTGGCTGAAGCTGCGACTTACAGGGTGGGAGGAGCAGGGGGCTGGACCTTCAACACGGTTTCTTGGCCCGCAGGGAAGCGGTTTAGAGCTGGTGACACACTTGGTACGTGTAATATTAATGTCTGGCTTTAGGACTAATCTCCCTCCATAAAAACCACTCTTGTGTTAATTAGTCTCACAGTCTTCAAACTCCAATTTAGATACCATTGAACCACTGAGTTACACTGCGAACTGAATATTAAAACCAAATTTAAATAGAATAAATTGCATCATTAACTTGCTCAAAAAATGAGCTTTCAAAAGCGCTTAGAACAAGCGAGGGAGCTGTATCTTGAACATGTTAGAATCATGGCAAAACAACACAAAACAAAAACTCTGGTGGATGCTTTTTTACGTTATCCTTTTGATTGTTCACCATGGCCTTTCCCTCACTGTGTACACGCCATATGTGAACGATGGAGAAAGTTCTTATATCTACTTTTTCAGCTTTAGTATATGCAAGTTAGTCAATAACAATAATATGTTTTCTCTACACTTGAAAACTGTCATAAAGTAAACAAGGAGCTTGCACAGGACAGAAGATCCTAGACTGTCTTAAAACTTGGCGGGTTTTACTAATATTTATACCTTCATGCGTCTGACAGTGTTCAGCTACAGTCCAGCAGTCCACAATGTGGTTGCGGTGAACAAAGCCGGTTACGACACGTGCACTGTTCCTCCGGGTTCCAAGGTGTATCGTACTGGAAACGATCAGATAAAGGTTGGGAAGGGAGCAAACTTCTTCATCTGCAGTATTCCAGGCCATTGCCAATCTGGAATGAAGATTGCTGTCATTGTTTGACTTGATCAAGAGATCCATATCTTACACTATTCTACCTTTCTGATTAAGCGCCCGATGTATGGCCATCCCACAACAATAAATAAAAGAAATGGTACATTATGCTAGCTAAGCTATAGAAGCTATAAGAGTTTCGCCAGATTTCCTGTCTGAATTCTCATTTCCGTTGTCGTTTGTTGGTCTTCGATGTAAAACAAATTTTATTTACTGCTACAACTTCAATAGCTTTTCCTTTCTTGTTCGTGAACTTGTTTTCTTGGGTGAATAGTCCTCCCCCAAAAAAGAGAAAAGCATCAAGAGTATCATGTCATTTGCAGGGGACTGCATTTAGTATCAAAGGGTTCTGAATGATGATTTTAGGGCATGGAATTACGGGTCAATCATTTGATTGATTGAGCTTACTGAATTGAAAAGCTAGGATAACGCGGAGCGGAGGGAAACAGGAAACTGTAGAAGAGTAATGGTCATAAATTCATAACGTACCCACGATGTTATGAAGGAATTTCATCTATCTAAAGCTGAAACTAAAGTAAACGCCATGCATATACCCACTGACCGAGCTCTGAAAATGACAAGAAACCGATGATGATGCATTGATTTGACACCGAAAAAAAAAAAAGGAAAACGATAAGGATGCATTGAATGTGGTTTTGCATGGGGAGTATCTCATTGGACGTTTTGATTATTTGTAGACGACTTTTACAATTGTTCGCATCGCCTCTATTTTCTCTCCCAGAAGAAACCTCAACGAATATTTTAATCATGAATGAATCGGGATGATGAGAATGTTATAAAAATTTGAAAATGAGAGGGGCAAGCAATATTTTTAAAACTTTTAAAAAGCTAGGTGGAATTGTTTAGAATCCTCAGGCAAGGTTTAGCTGAAACTTACAATCTGAAACTATTGGCCTCATAATTACTGAAGTTGGTGAATCATCATGTTTAAGCAATTAATAGTCTAGAATTTTATGCAGAGCTGTCAATTCATAAATGATAAATGTTGTCTGTGAAGGCCTATAAACGAGGACGCGGGGCTGGAACAACCGCTCCGGAAGGCGTAACACCATTTGTACATGGTGTAACATCGTACAATGTGTAACAATTGAATAACAGCGAGTAAAATATAACAACATTTTTGTGAGTCCCACACGGCGTGAAAATCGAGTTACAAGACGTGATTTGAGCCGCACAAATTTTTTTAACTTCATCTTTTTAACTTCATCCAGGTCGTGAACTGCCTGGGACGAGACAACCGTCCAGGCCCCTCGTCCTATAAACGAAGGGTCACATTCTAGCTCGAGAAAGCAACATTTTTTACCCGGTACCTTTACAAGCATTGAAAGAATAAAAAGGACGAGGAAATTCTTACTTCAATCTTACTTGAAATTCTTACTTCAATCTTACTTTATCCATCATGCTTCACACCTTTGCTTCCGTTGAAAACTTTGACCATGGTCCCAAAATGTCCCAAGCAAAAGTTATCAATCAAGTGCTACGTTTGGACAGCAGAAAAATTGCTATATTTTTAGTAAACACATTTTTATATATATTAAATTATTATAATTATTTATTTTACAAAAAATTAAAAAAAAATGCAATCCAAACAGGGAGTTTTTGGCGTAGCGGTGTTCCTGTGTGTTGATTCAGATTTCAGAGCACTAAAACATTAATGGGTTTGTTTGGATTGTGAATTATTAGAGATATTTTTACTGTAGCACTTTTTGTGATGTGATATATGTGAGATAAAAAGATAATTGAAAAGATAAAACAGGGTGTTAGAAATTATAATAATGATATAAATAAATATATTTTAACAAATAAATCGTAATCCAAACAAACCCATATAATTAGCTAGAGCAACCATGATCTTTATTGTTGGTGATAGTGAAGGTTGGACTTTTTCTTTTTCTCTTGGAAATGGTGAAGGTTGGACTTTCAATGCACATCTAGATGCCCAAGTGGTAAAATTTTCGAGGCTGGTGATGTTCTCGGTATGTCATATATATACACACTGAACACACAGTTCAGTCTCGCATCTTGCCCAACATGACATGACAAAATTTCACAAGGAATTTGAGAAAATTGCGAGATTTTCACAAATTTTTATTTACTATCAGTGAGAGCAATCAATGATTTATTTTGGATTTTATGTTCGAGCACTTAATAAAAGTATGTGTTGAACACTCTTAGTTTTTTTTTTATTTTATCAGCAACGATACATTTGTATAACCTTCTCTATCCTAATCTGAAGGGAGGGAGAGCCTAAGGAGGCTGTTGTAGAGGTCAGTGGGTATACAGAACCAACTACATCAAGAAAATGTTATGACACAACTCTTAAATTTTTTTCACTGCTGGTAAAGTTTGAACCCTCACCAACAGCCCAAAAAGGAATTTAAGTCCCTCCATAATGGCCACTGAACCATTGATCCAGTGGTTTGTTGAAACACTCTTAGCTGCTGTCGGCAAGAGTGAGTACGAGTCTTGCCATCCATCAGGCGGCATGATGATCGGATAACCCTCAGCAGGGGTGCAATTGTGCAAAGCTACAAATTCATTTGTGGGTTCCCATCGTAATCAATCATGATGGAACGAAGATGGCATCTTATGATACTTGTTCCGAAATGTCCTTCTTCAACCAAATCTAATAGTATATATTTATTTGTGGACACAGTCTTGAAGGCCGATGAATGAATCCTCTTGAAATTGTTCCAAAAAATTTATGAGAAAAATCAATTAGTAACAAAATGACTGTCAAATATCCGTAAATTTGACAGTTCTTTCGGGATCTAATTAATTCCACCCACCACCCACCCCCCACCCCCAAAAAAAAAAAAAAAAAAAACAGGAAGTTTTGGGTTTGTTTGGATAGTACATTATTTGAAATATTATTTGGAATAATTACTGTAGCACTTTTTGTGATATGATGTATGTGAGATAAAAAGGTGATTGGAAATATAAAATGGTAGGTTGGGAAATGTGTTTATGATGCAAGCGAAATATTATTTGAAATAATTTTGGTATCCAAATCTTCTTGTCGTTGAAACATTTCAGGCGATGAAATGATGCCGTTATCGTCCGGCGGTTAGGATGTCTGGCTTTCACCCAGGGAGGGAGACCCGAGTTCAATTCCCGTCCCGGTAACGGAAGCCGCCAGTCGTTTTATTTCTTTTGTCCTCCTCACGTTTTCTCCTGCTCTTCAAAACACCACTCGGCATTCTTCTAGATGGCACACCTTTCATGATCGAACAAAAATTTGCCTAAGCATTTGTCGTTCAGCCAACCACTAAGCTTGGCTCAGTGACCACCAATGAGGGGCTTGAATCCTTTCTTGGGTTGTAGGTGAGAATTCAACTCACATTTACAGGCTGTAGCAGTAAAAAAAAAAATTCAAAAATGATGTTAAAATATCTTTTTAATTTAGTAAAATATGTATATTTGTTAATCTCTAACACAACTTTCTCTTTTGTAGTCTAAGATGGAATAAGCTATTACCGTTTCTGGAAAAAAAAAAATTGTCGTTCAGCCAAAAAGGTTAAGAGATTACTAAACGTTTACACTTGTAACATTGGTTTAATATTGCCCCGTCTGAAAGGTGAGTTTTTTGAAAGTTTATCTAAAATTTTACTATAGTGCACTGTAGAAATTTTTAAAAAAATTTTTAAAGTGTGTAAATTTTTGAATATTTTGAAATATATAGTTTAAAATTTTTGAGAAGTTTTTTTGAGATTATTATAGCTAAAATTTTTAAAAAACTTGTAGCAGACAAACTTACCAAAAAACTTGGGTTCCAAACAGGACAATTATTCATAGTGGGTTTGTTTTGTACCGACACGAATCCATCCACTTGAGTAGTAATAATTAACAACTTTCACAACTCTCGTCAGTGTATAATAAACAGAAGAATATGGTCGCAACTTTAATTGACAAATTAATGGAAGAGGCCTTCAATATGAACTTTAAAACAGACAACTAGCAGTTCATTGTATGTGTTATTCCACAGGTGTTGCAAATTTATGAAGTCTTGTGGTTTTCAGTTTAAAAAAAAAAAAAAGAAAATCTCGTATCTATCACACATATATTTCTCGCTCAGAATAGAGATTTGTGTCGGTGTGAACTAAAATGCATTTTTAAATAATTGAACAATATAGCATTTTCTAAGTTTAAAGATCATATTGCCTAAATATTTCAAACCATTAATATGTGAACTTGTTTTGCAAATTCACAAAACATATTAGCTAAATTTTAACATAAATTATCTTACGGATCCAAGAAAAAGAAAGGAAAAGAAGAGGCTCTATCTTGGTCCAGGAACATTAGCCGACCACTAGATAAACAAAGTTGAACTAGGATTGGTGGGGTGCGCCAGGCCCAGGCTTTAGTGCAAGGCCAAGGCAACGCTCGACAGCCCCGGCAGCAAGCTACCGTGGCGGGCTCCCCCCCTTAAAAAATTGAGTTAATATCGTGTGGGCCGATGGCCCACGTATCAGATATTAAACTGATAAGAACAGATACTACACTTGATCTTAGCCAAAAGGCCGAGAAAGGTATGCGGTTCTGGGTATTGGGCTGTGCTTTTTATGCACCTTAGGATTTAGCGGTAGGCTTCCGGAGGCCGATGTGGGAACCTAGGATACCACGCAGGCTGCACTTTCTACCCGGACGATTTAATAATGAAGAAACCAATTCCCCCAGCATCATTTGCAATTTGGCTTTCCATGACACTAAACTTCTGTTTTATTATTATTTGAACGGTAGATTCACAAAACATATTAGCTACATTTTAACACGTTTCAACATAAATTATCTTACGGATCCAAGAAAAAGAAAGGAAAAGAAGAGGCTATGTCATGGTCCAGGAACATTGGTCGACCACTCGATAACAAAGTTGAACTAGGATTGGTGGGGTGCGCCAGGCCCAGGCTATAGTGCGAGGCCAAGGCGACGCTCGCGAGCCCCGGCAGCAAGCTACCGTGGTGGGCTCTCCCCCTGAAAAAATTAAGTTAATATCGTGTGGGCCGATGGCCCACGTATCAGATATTAAACTGATAAGAACAGATACTACACTTGATCTTAGCCAAAAGGCCGAGAAAGGTATGCGTTTCTCGGTATTGGGCTGTGCTTTTTATGCACCTTAGGATTTAGCGGAAGGCTTCCGGAGGCCGATGTGGGAACCTAGGATACCATGCAGGCTGCAGTTTCCACCCGTACGATTTAATAATGAAGAAACCAATCCCCTCAGCATCATTTGCAATTTGGCTTTCCATGACACTAACTAAAATCACAACCAAAAGAATGGCTGGCATATTCATGAACCCTAAAGTTGATTCTTTATAACATTCCCATTTCTGTTCTCTAAATCATCGACTTACAAATCTGTGAAGGAAAGTTAGGTAACCAAAGCCCACCTTGAAGCTTCTTGATCATTCACGAGAGTTCCAATGACATTTATTTCCTGCATCTCATTTTGGAGTGGTTTTAAATATTATCAGGAGAAATTTTGCTTCACTCATAGCCATATGTTGATTTACTGTCGAACTATTATTGAACTTGCAATGACTATTGAAAATATGTAAAAGCCTTTAAAGGCGAGGAAGTTGAAAGGTAAATAAGTGGAAGGTGAGGAAATTGAGAGGTGAAAAGTGTGGATTGTGGTACATATTTTGTCTGGCGGGAAGTGACCTGCAAAGCAAAGTCTATCCGCTCGAGATCTTGGCTACACATTATTCATTGACGGATAATCAGATTTTGAAATTACAATCAGCAGACGAAGAAAATGTCTGCTGTCTCCATCTCCTCTTCTTGCTCTCATCAGCTGCATCACTCTTCCAAAGAACTCATCACTTCACATTCTTTAGCCTCAATTCATTTTCCGCGAAAAGGGCAAAACACCAGTACTAATTTCGACATTAATAATGAATGCAGTGCAAAGTCATCTGTGAAAGCAGCTCCTCAACGTTTGAAGTGGAGGACTAGAGTTTCTTTCTTTCCATCGTTCTCGATCAAAGACGGAGACATTGAGACCCTAAAGCAGGAGCTTCTCGAGGCTATTGCCGCTCTTGATCGCGGTGCTGAGGCCACCGCTGAAGACCAAGAGCGTGTAGATCAGGTGGGTTCATCTCCTTAATTTGAATTTGCCTCTTGTTGGATTAAGTTGTTGAGAATTGTTTAAGTGTCTTTCTGAAACTGGCCGTTTCATGTTGGTGTTAAAGTAAACTTGGAACTTTTCTATCCAAAGGTAGAATTTTTTTTTTTTTTTTTTGAGAATTGTTTACAGCTGTGGAATGAGGGTACTGTGCCAAAATCAAGTAAAGAGCGGTTCTTTGGAACAAGAAGATATTAAGGTTGGAACATTTTCAACTGCTTCTTTGAATAAGCCAAAGGTTTTAAGAAGGAAGCCAAAATTAGCAAATGGGAACTTCTAGTCTCAAGTAGAAATTTCTTAGACACGACCCTGATCTTAAATCAATGATTAACCTTTTTATATCTTTGACAATCTCTGATGTTTACAGACTTTCCCGTTCAAGAATAGGGTGTATATTCACATCTTCGATCTATCTCCAATCAATTATTATTCTGTTGCATGGCCTTTTTTTTCTTTATTTTTTCAATTTTCCTCCCTGGGGACATTTTGTTTATCCTCTGGTAAAATATGTTGAAAACCAAAAGCCAATTGTTGGAAACGGGAAAATTCTTGTTTTAGCATCCATCCTATTCCGATCAACATGCCTCAGGTAATGTATATGTTTTCTATTTTAACACTCTCAGACCCTTTATTCACGTTTAGATTGCTCGTAAACTGGAAGCAGTCAATAAAGTAAAGGAGCCACTCAAGTCCAGCTTGTTAAATGGTAAATGGGAGCTTCTCTACACAACTTCCAAGTCAGTTCTGCAACCTCAGGTTTGACAATGTGCTACTATCACTTGCAGCTTCATAAATCTAAAACATATTGGGGAGAGTTGTTGCATTCTCGCTTAATAGGGGTAAAAACTTTAAACATATGGTCAGGCAGGTTACTGTTGGCTACTTCAGGGGCCCAGCTGAATATGCTTGAGAAATCACATTACTTTCATACTGGCTGTTTCTGCATCATTGGTCTAATAGGTTATAGGCATTCATTTTTGTTTATCTAATCACTGGTCTCTTCTATTGCTGTCAATGTCACAGAGGCCTAAACTTTTACGCCCTAATGGGAAAATGTATCAAGCGATTAATGTGGACACATTGAGGGCTCAGAATATGGAAACTTGGCCATTCTTCAACCAGGTAGTTCAGAAAACAAACAAAGCTTTTGTGCTTTTAAACATTCCTCCCTTTCTCCTCTCATTTTGTTGTGGAAGATATAAACATGCTAGCTTCAGCTAATGTGGTGAATCTTTTCCTTCTGCATTCATACTCTGACCAAATCATTAATGCAATATGCTAAATCTAAGTACATGGCACTATAAACCCTTAATGAAGTGTCTGGCATGGTGGTTGTAAAATGATCTCGTCTAATTGGGTTGCCAATCTATAACCAGTTAACCACACTTGTAATGTTCGACAAATAGTACATGTTTACACCTCTTGTACTTTGTTTAGGAAATTTAGATTGACATTAGAGTAATGAAGACAAATAGTTGGTCCCTTTGCAGTTACTTTTAGAATTTCTCTCCTTGTACTAAGTCTCAATTTAACTTTAGAATGTGGACTCTGCCTCAAAATATGGATTAATTCTGTTTGAGCATGTGTGAACTTCTCATTGTACCTGTGGGAGAATGCATCATCTGTAATCTTGAGACGTTTTATTTGAGCATGTGCATATTTCTTCTTAGTTGACTTTATAATATGGACTTCAATCTCTCCTTGCCTTGAGACCTATTCTAGTTGTGTACGTGCAAATGTTTGTAATAGAACTCAAAACATACATCCATTAATAATACCCACAGTTTGAGGTTTGTCCAAATTATTGCAGGCCACAGCCAATTTAGTTCCCCTCAATACAAGAAGGGTGGCAGTTAAATTTGACTCCTTCAAGATTGCTGGTGTGGTAGGTGAAGCTTTCACTGTGCTTAAAGTTCTGTATCTTGTTGTACTAGACTCACCATCATTTTTCTGGGATTGTAGCAATTTGCTGTTATAGATGTTTGTGTAGGATATTTAAGTTGGCAAAAGCAACGCAAGTGGGATGTAACTTAAACCTGGAGCATCTGCTGTGCATTGCTCCATGATCGTTTCAAGTCTTGAGCATACAGAAAGGTTGAGATAATCAACTAGTCTTTTGTGGTTCACAGATACCTATAATGGAACGTGGCAGTGGTCGTGGAGAGTTGGAAATTACATACCTTGATGAAGAGTTACGGTAAGGAATCTAAAAGCCTTTTGCAGTAACTGCAACACAAGCTAAGCGCATAAATTTTGTTGTCTCCTGTTTGTGAATGATATGAAATTCTTAACAACTAACAAGGCCTTATAAACTGACATTGAGATTGGTCTCTAAATCTAGCTGCCCTGTTCTTCTAGGTCTGTTCTTAACTTCCTATTTAAAACTCCTTTATCCATTACATGCTCTTCTCTCAATCTAAGATGAAAGACTTCATATGACACATTTACCAGCTGAAAACCGTTATTGGCAGTCTTCTTTGTTGATTAACCTTGATTTCTACCTTATTCACTCAATTTTGCTGTTCTCCCTAGTGAAGTAGGTGCTCTACAGCTCTCAAAGATGTTTTTTATCCGTCAAATGAAGATCTTTTGAAAGCAATAATATGATAGCATGATAACTTCTTAGCATTTTAGATATAGCGATGTGGTCCTTTGTTTTGCCTCATCATCTTTACACTATTTCACAAGGACTTGTCTTTAAGACGATGCATCTACTTTAATGTGTCACAAGTCAAAGTTAAGGATAATAATAGCACGAAATCATTTCCATCATGTTGTCATATTTAGTGTGCCAACTGCAAAGTGGTTAACATCATTTTTTCTGAGGATTTTTCTGTGTCCTGCTTTGCTTGGAGAGAGAAGAGGGGAAAGTGCGGTAATTGATCAAAGTTGTGTTGTTCTTAACTAGACATGGGTATGATGGTTAAGCAAATGAAGGAGGGAAAAGAAAGAAACAGATGTTTCGGATAGAGTAAAACATTTTTCAATCATCTGCTATCAACTTGATATTGCTTGTATTCTGAAGCTTAAGTTCATCACGCTTGCAGGATATCCAGGGGCAACCAAGGTAACCTGTTTATTTTAAGAATGGTCGATCCGTCCTACAGAGTCCCTCTATAACGCTTACTGTAACAGTATTACAGGGAAAAGCATAGTCTTTTGTACCTTTTTTTTTTATTCTGGGAGGGGTTTTTTGGGGGGGGAGGGGGGGTTTGTCACAACAAGTATGCATAATTCTAGCAGCAAATAATGCAGAAAAAGATTGATTATGTAGTCCTCAGTTAGAATTTCATTCTTAATGCTCCAATCGAGTCCTGAGTATAGATTTCCCCTGGCTGTGATTGTATGGAGCTTTCGCTGTGATGCTCCAATATGTGCAAGGCAGCCATGCTTAATTTCTTCAAATTAGTCCATTTTTGCATTTAGTTGTCTATTTTTAGCTGACGAAGTTATGTCCTTCCTTCTCGTTTTAGCCTATAGTGCTTGCTCACCCAAAAAGTTTACCGTAAAAAAAAACACGTTTCGAGGAGACTTAAAATCTTATAAAGGAGAAGGGAAAAAAAAAAAAGAAGAGGGTTCGAGAGTCGAATAAGGAGCCTCATCGTAACCAAGATAATGTTCATATCAATTAAAACGAGTCTTGAGATCATAGACATTGAATTCAACAAGTATACGATTCACACATTGAATTGCACTCTCCAATAGCACTTGGAATTCATTAGATGCTGCTCATCCCCGCTAGAGCCCTTTAAAGAGGAGTTGGACCATTGTAGACTAGACAGTCGCATTTGCCACTTGATTAATATGACAGAGGAATGTTAAAGCAGAAGTAGACTAAGAGCTCGAGACTACTGCGGGTTATAAAGATGAAACTAACAAGTTGATGAAATGATAAATCGATAACATCTAGGGGTGTTGGGCTGTGGTTAGGATAAGACGCAATTATTTCGATGATAAAGAAGAGGAGTTAGATTAAGGGTCTGTTTGGTTGGAAGTAAAATGTTTTCCTTGGGAAAATATTTTCCGTGGAAGTAATTTTCCATGAAAATCATTTCCCTTTCATCATTTTCAGGTGTTTGGTTAGCTTATTGAAAATATTTTCTTACTTTATTTTTCTGGTGTTTGTTTAACTTTTGAAATATTTTCACTTTTATCTCTATCTTTACTTTCTACACATTATAACTACATACTTCTTCCCATGCAAAATAAGAAAATTTATCTCATTGTTTAACTTTAAAAAATCTTGGAGAAAGGTATATATGAATAAAAAATATCTCCTTAAGCAAATAAATAAATTGCTGGCCATTTAGTGTCAAATATCAATCACATGCAATGCTTATTGTGACATATATCTTGCACTCTCACTGCTGAAAGTTTCTCTAGAAAAGAATGTCCCTATTATTCATAATTAATTACTAGCATAGGATGAGTAGGATGGGGTTTTTTTTCATTTTGAATATACTAGGGGGAGGGTTGGGTGGTACGGGGGAGGGAGTGTAAGGAAGAGGTTTTGGGTTCGAATCTTCCTGTTTACACTAAAAAAAAAAAGAACATACTGCAAGATGATTTCAGTAAGTTTGGAACATACTACAGGCAAGATGCGTGCATTTCGGAAAACAACTTCAGGAAGTTGGGAAGGGAAGTTGTTTTCCATAAGATGAGTGAAAATATTTTACATAGGAAAATATTTTCAGTAACTTTTGTGCAACCAAACACGAGAAATTAGGAAAATATTTTCCTGGAAAACATTTTCACCCGAAACAAACGGACCCTAAGAAATGCACGAGTTTGTAAACACAAATGAGGGCACTCTTTAC
This sequence comes from Coffea eugenioides, assembly GCF_003713205.1. Lineage (NCBI taxonomy): Eukaryota > Viridiplantae > Streptophyta > Magnoliopsida > Gentianales > Rubiaceae > Coffea > Coffea eugenioides. The sequence continues at coordinate 23,633,329 of NC_040036.1, forward strand.
TTACTAATTTTGCCATATTGCGGACCGTTTAGTAGATGAAAAACAATTGTTTGGCTTGTTTCATATTGGTCAACTCAGCTAATTATTTGGTTAAAACGGTCCTTTACTTGGCTCCCCCCAAAAGCACGTTAAGTTTGAATGCAGATGCTCCATAGATTTGATAATTGATAATAGATGCTGTTTGAAGTATTGAATTGACTCACACGTGAGTCTGTTTTGTAAAACTAATAAGCAGGAATCGGTATTTGTGAAATTAATACATAAGGGGACTGAAACGTAAAAAGGACACTTGGAGGCGACAGGACTCAGGAATTCTTTCGGGTGGGTACGGGTCATCTGCCTACTTGCGAGAGGCGACTGCAATATTTTTATGCCCATTGTAGTCAAATCACTCGTTGATCTAGTCAAAACTCGGCTTGAATTCAGTCAATATTAAGATTGAACCAATCAAGTCGAGTTATCGAATTCAAGTCAAATATAGATAAATTCAATTCATTAATTGGTGAGCCAATTTGCTTATATTTTTTAATTTTTTATTTTAATAGTGAAACTATATATGTATTTATAAATATTTTTATTATTTATTAAGAAAAGAATATTTTATTCACTTCTTAAATTTTTTTTTATTTTTTAAAACTCGAGTAGGCTTGAGTTTGAAGCTTGACCATGCTTGAAATTGGGGTCAAACTTAAATTCAAATTTACATTAAAATCTCGTTGAGTTCGAGTACAAATTCGAACTTGATAAAATTGAGTCAAGACTCGATTTGATTAGATCAAAACTCGACTCAATTTGACTTACTTGCATCCGTAATCCATTGTCAAGTGTCAATGGAGATTCAGTAGATGGGTGAAAATGATAACTTTGATGGATTTGGATAGGTCATAATTGGATAATGAATAAATTGAATCAAACCATTTTTGCATATTTAAATAAATAGGCATAAATGGGTACTCATTTATACCCATTTATGATTTATTTGAAAGTCTACTTAGTATTTTTTTTAAAAAAATTTCACATGTTGTTTGACAAGAAATAACGGCATTTATTGTTTATCTTCTTAACATTCATTAAAAATTGAGTTTAAATATATAATTATTTTTAAATGAATATAAGTGGATGAGTCGAAACAATCCATTATCCACCAATTAAATGGATTTTCTAATATATCAAGTTAGACCCATTTAAAATTAACTGACGGACTATTAATGAGAGATTGAAAGAGTCAACATAATTGGACTGTCACGATTGACAACTGTGCGAATCAGGTTTTGGAAATTTCTGATTTCTCTCGCAACCATTACCTTACTAGTGCAACAGCATACGTCATACTCTCAATAAATCGAGGAAAACTAAAGTGCTACAGTATCAAAAAAACACTGTTACCAGTTTTTTTTTTTTTTTTTGTCAAATACCAAAAACTGTGTTTGAATTGTAAATTATTACACCTTATTTCCACACACACACTGATTTACTTGTATTATCAACATATTTTTCAAATATTTTTTTATTTCACATACACAATATCAAAAAAATGCTACAGAATTTTTTTTACAAAATTATCTTAAATAATTTACGATCCAAACAGAAGATTTGAAATAAAAAAATTTACTTCATAAATTTCAATCATTTTTTTATCTTCCCAATTACTTTTTTATCTCACATACATCACATCACAAAAAATACTAGGTTATTATCTCAAATAAACTCCTGTTCAAACAAGCTCACTGGTACCACCAGACACCATGAACAGTAGGCGTCATTCTGTCAATAAATCGAGGGAGTAGTAGGATTCCGTACAAATCAAAACGAGAGAGAAAAAAGAAAAAAGGAAAAAAAAAAACAAATGAAAAGTTGCAGCCGTCGTGTGTTCCCTGGAGCCTTGTTCAGGTTCAAACCAAACCAAGACCCACGAGTCCGCCACCGCCACGACCACCACCCCCTATTGCCCATCACCATGGCCTCCCTCTCCCTCTTCCTCTCCAACCCTCATCGTCCTCTCCGCCCAACCCCTCTCCGCCCACTGCATTTCTCCTCTAAAGCCTCTGCTTCGGCCAAACCACCGCCTCCACCACCCGAGAAAAAGTCCTTTGCGGTGGCCACTGGGGAGCTCTTCCTCGGCATCGCCGCCAGGCTCATCATAAGGCGTGGGGACAACAATTTAGTTGGCCAAGGGGGCGAATTTATCAATGGAGGGCTGGAACCGGGAGTCACGAGTACGTCGGAGAGCTGGTGGAGACGGTGGAGGAAAGAGAAAGCTTCCTCTGTTGTAATTGAGGACCCCATTCAGCCTGATGTGACGTGGGAGCAGAGGGAGGAAGACGTGGAGGCGGAGCGCCGCAGGAAGGAGCAGAGGGCGGTGAGCAGCCCTGGGTTTAGTTTCTCTGCGGCGGGACTTTTGTTTCCCTATCATCTCGGGGTGGCTCAATTCCTCATCGAGAACGGATACATTAAGGTCTCTCCCTCTCTCCAACTCTCTCCTTTATTTTTGAAATTTCATTAGTAATTTCCTGAATGTATTTATTTTCAACTTGTTGCTGTGCTAATTAGCTCTTATTGTTATTTAATTCTGCGATGCAGGATACGACACCATTAGCTGGCTCATCTGCTGGTGCAATTGTATGTGCAGTGATTGCATCTGGGGCGAGTATGCAAGAGGCTTTAGAAGTTACCAAAATATTAGCCCAAGACTGTAGGCTCAACGGTACTGCATTTCGCTTAGGGGTATGTGTGTGTTTGTGTTTGTGTTTGTGTTTGTGTGGTTATGTCATGAAACTTGAGCTAACGATTATATGGTGCAGACATGTAACTAGATACAATTTCAATCACGTTGCCTTTTTGAGTAACTGAGAGTAAAGTTGCTCATTTAGGGTGTGTGGAACCGAATGATTGTTACAACGATGGAAATATGATGACTTGTTTGGCTTTATTTTACTTTTGCTGCAGCTGAACGTCTCTGTTTGAACATGTGTTGGAAAAATGTTAGCCTTGTAACTTAAACATGGCACACCGATTGCAAGAATATCAATTGAAGAAAGAACTATGCAAATTGTATTTTTGTTTTATGTACTAATTTGGTGAAGGAATGGCCTTCAAAGTATCATGCCTGTTAGGTGTACATTTGAAATGTTGAGGTACATAAACATGTTTTGCTTGTATAGGTTAACTGCATTCTGTAAATGTTGTCAATGTGAGCAAGCTTATGATCATAAACATTATCTATATGGACAATGAGCGGAAAAGGATACTCTCTCTCTCTCTCTCTCTTCCTTCTCCTTATTTGAGTACCAAATAGAGAATTTTCTTTTGTCAGGCTGTTCTTAGAGATGTTCTTCAGAACTTTCTACCAGATGATGTTCATATTAGATCAAGTGGAAGAGTTCGTGGTAAGAATTCTTTATTCCTGATGCCCATTGTGCTCTTAACAGTGATTTACGAGAGTATCTATTGATGTTGGTGAAATTTTTATATGCATAGAGTCTTTGTCATTAAGGAATTAGGGGAAAAAAAAGAGTTGAGACGATTAAATTTCCTGCTTGCCTAAACTAGGAATGATTACGTATGTACTCATGCTTCAAATTATACCGTACAATAGTGAGCTGTTGCCACTTGGATCTTCAGTAGGGTTTGGGGTGAAATGTTGTTATACCGTGTGATCTTGGATAATTATGAAATGGTTGTACCTCTTTTCGACATCTGAAGGGAAAATGTATTTGATCACATCCTCACTTCTGAAGTCTAGGCAAGTTGACTCTTTTTTAGTACTTCTCTTTTTTATCTCATCTATGGGTTGAATACATAAAACCATGGAAAAGATATGACCTTTGATGGATCTTATCAAGATCTTGAGTGCCGGAATAATGAATGCACCAAATTGTGAGAGATTTTCTATGGTCCATATAGACAGATATTCTTTAGAATAGGCTCCATTTTTTCATAATCTGATTTTTACCAGATCTGTGTTACTTCTACTTTGTTAGAATTGTTTATAAAGTAATCTCTAGCAGTATTTCACAGAATTATCTCACTATCATGTGTAAACAGCTTTCTGATAATTGGTGTTTTGGTTTTACCTCAGTTGCTGTGACACAGATACTATGGAGGCCCAGGGGTTTATTGGTTGACCAGTTTGATTCTAAAGAGGACCTAATCAATGCTGTCTTTACTTCTTCTTTTGTCCCAGGGTAAACGTTCTTAGATGCTATAATTAGCAATTACATTCTTTGTGGCCTCATACATCCTGTTGAGCTAAGATTATAGTTTACCGCAGATATCTTGCTCCAAGGCCAGCGACAAGGTTCAGAAATCGGCTTTGCATTGATGGTGGTTTAACATTGTTTATGCCACCAACATCTGCATATCAGACGGTATTTTCTTGATGAATTAACTTGTTCTAACCAACTCTTGAGACATCATTTGATATATTTGCTGTAGTATATAATTTCTTTGCTTCTTCATAATTTCCTTTAATGTGAATGGATTTTCTCAGTTGTATGACTTGCATTCTTGTGTGAATTTGATTTTGCTGTGCTATATTCTGCAATAGGGCAATGAATTTTTATGTGATTAGTTTTTTGGATTCTTCTTGGATTTAATTAAAATGTAATCTGAGACCTGGCTCCTCGTGATTGTACTAGATTTGCTGAGATTCTATGTGAGAAACCTTACAAGGAAAAGAAAATTTAATTTTTGTCAAACTCTCCTTTATGGTCTATGGTTTGAAATTCTTTAAAGCAGACAATTGATATTTGTGGCATCTGGAGAGATTTAATCTTGAATATCCTGGCATGTTTTTGAATTAAAAGTTGTTTTAAGTGTCTGTAACTTAATCATCTACACCCAGTGGTTTTGACTTTGTCTTGTTTGTGTCTCTATTATTTACACATACATTAACCTCCTATTGATGAATCATTTGAAGGAAGAGTTACTTGTTTTAGTAAATGGGTTAGTGCTACAAGTGGAACAATCAAACTGACATCTTGGAGTAGCTAAATGATGTTCATTCTTGTTGCATTCTAGGTTCGTGTTTGTGCTTTCCCAGCCAGTCGATTGGGGTTGGCAGGAATTGGTATTAGTCCAGACTGCAATCCTGAAAATAGGGCGAGTCCCAGGGAGGTAATTGTACTGTTTGATTTGCAGCCCATTCCAGCTAAAAGACTTACTACATGCAACTAAGATTTACATGTGCCTGTGTTTCAGCTTTTCAATTGGGCACTTGAGCCAGCAGAAGATCACATTCTGGATAAGCTCTTTGAGTTGGGATACTTAGATGCAGCTGTTTGGGCTAAGGAGAACCCAGTTGAGAAATTAGTCGAGGATGATAGCTCTTCTATTCCTAGTGGCCTTGCACAATAGCTTATTGTGAAGACTGCTTTGAGTGCATAATACAAACGATACACGAGAATGCTTGGAACCCCCCAATGCTTCTCCTGAAACGAAGCCAGAGCAATGCGCTGCTGCATATTAGTGATAATGTTTATATTTTGCGCATTAATATTGTTGTTAGACACGATAGGGGAAAGGAATAAATGGCCAAAAGATAAGAGGAAAGATAAGTAGACAGTGTAATGTTAGGTTAATTCTAGTAGGAAATTAAATGTTAATATCTGATATTTTCACAATTGTATGTTTGTACATGATTCTTTCTTGGTTGTCAGCCTAGACGAAATACAAAAACATGTCACTTAGAGGACACTAGCGTTTTGGAACATTGAAGCCTGAGAAGCTTTTGGCTTTTCAAACTGTATCACTTTGTATCGTAATTGTGAAAGTAGCTATGGTAATTTGCCTTTGGCGCTCTCCTGCTGGTTTCATGATGCTGCACTAGTTGTTGGAGATGGGTGATATTAACAGCAGTTTTTTTTTTCTTGATAAAAAAAAGTTTAGATGAGTTTGGCTCTGATCACCATCATGAATCAGGACATGCCTTCAAACAAAACTTTTGTAAGGAAGTACCCGTCCTTGTTAATTGAGTCAACTTATATTGTTAATTGAGTCAACTTATATTCGTATTAGCAGTAGTTTATTGCAAATTGTTAGTAGGGGAAAATTTCGTAGTAAACCGCTTGATTCCAAACACGCTTTTTTTTTTTCTCCTTTTTTGGGAGAAATGGTACCATAACGAGAGTACTAGTGTGATGCTAATATTGTAATTTCCTATGAATTACAACCATTATAATTACTTTGGATTGTATTTGAGTTAATAAATACGTGGTTGCGTGAATATTATTACTCATTCTTATTTCTACAATAAAACAAAGGGAGAGCACATGATTTGGTGTAAACAATCTAGATCACTTTTTAAAATTCCTTTTTATCCTTTAAATAATTCTTTACCACTAACACACTCTAACTCAATCACCAACATCACACAATCAGTAAAATACATCCACTAACATAAAAAACATAACTACTATATCATGACTTACAATTCCATAAAACACAACTCAACCGCTAATATTACATAACTACTATATTACAGTCTACTGAGCTACAAATTACAACTAAATAAAAAAAATTCTTCTCCATCTTCTTCATCATATTTTTTTTTCATCGTAAAAAAAAATCTTCTTCATCATAAGAAACTTTTCAATGATTGTATTTGTGGAGCTTAGTCTCAATGTAAGAGTACGTAGATTTATAATCAATCAGTACAGGTAATTACTTGATTTAATTTTTTGTTTGATTTTTATCATATCTTGCTATATTAAACTTTTGAGTAAATCTTGTATACACTATCACGGTTGGATGCACGACACATGTATAAAATTTGAATTATGTGTCATGCATCTAACGGTGAAAGTGTATACACTGTTAGTGTATAGAAGATTAATCCTAAACTTTTTACTTTACTGCTACTAAATTTTGTTGTCAAGTAAGAATTCTACGTTTATTAGATGAAATGAAGAGTTTTTCATCGAATGTGCATCAATTACTAGTAATTACTTAATGGTGATGCCCGCTCAAAATTCAAAAAATCTACCTGTCCACTAAAATTTGTTTTTGCATATGAAGAGAATAATGAAGAGTAGTTAATCAAGTTTAATTGCTTTGGTCTTTTTGCCATAATATTTCTTCCTACCATTCCTTGAAGGAGTCAACCCAGTACTGTCTGTTCATATCAAGATGCCTCCTGTGTTTATCAAAGAAACAAAAATGTATCTTGATCATCACTTCAATAGAAGAACGTTTTTCTTTAACTCACGTCTCAGATTTCGTCAGATTGAACCCTCAAAATAAAAGAACCAAAAAAAAAAGTTTCGCCAAATTTAATCACTTTTTTTTCCCACTTTAAAAAATGTAATAGGACTAGTTAGAGACTCAGAGTTTGAACTCTT